>NC_092055.1:108182108-108355391 GCF_003086295.3 Arachis hypogaea
CTAGAATTAGGGTTCCTAGGATTAATTGCATCATAGATCCATGTTTAATTCCTTGCTTTCATCTTGTTTCTTCTACATTTTCATGCTCTAGTGATGTAATCTTCTTGTTCCCTCTTGTTAATTTTCCTTTTCATGCCTCTTTGTTTAGGATTGATGAACACTTGTTGGATTTGGATTTTCTATTAATGTAATTGATGTTTGATGTCTTTTATTGTGAATTTGAGTTGTTGATCTTGTCTCCTTACAATTTGTAGTTGATAGATTTTACTATTTCTTGTCATTTATTATGCTTTCTTTTTATTCCTTCCAAGTGTTTGACAAAATGTTTGGTTGGATGTTAAAGTAGATTTTGAGCATTCTTGGCTTGAAAAGAGTAATTAAGTAATCTTGAGTCATGAAAACCCAACTCTTGTTGGTGATCTAGAGTTGTTAGCTAGTATTGTTTCCATTAACTCTAATCTCTTGCTAATTCACTTAGTGAGATGATTAGAACTTTTGAATTTAGATTAGCTAGTCTTGTTAGACTTTCTCTCATGAAAGATAACCTATATCTTCTTCCAATGTTGGAGATGACGTAATAAGATAAATTCTTGTTTATATTTGTGACATGATTAATTAGTCTTGTTTGACATTCTCCCTATGTGAAGATGACATGATACCTTCTTCTGTTTGTTGGAGTTGACTAAATAAGATGAATTAATCAATGTATGACTAGGATAGAAAGCATATGATCTCAATTCTTACCATGAATGTCTCTCTTTATTACTTGCTTTATTTAGTTACTTGCTTGATTTACTCTTCTTGTCATTTAAATTCTTGTCCATTTACTTCCTTGCCCCTTTATCAATCATACCCCCTTGTTCCTTCATAGCCAATAATCATTCACTTCATTGCAATTCTTCGTGAGACGACCCGGAGTCCAAATACTCCGGTTAATTCTTATTTGGGGTTTGTACATGTGGCAACCTAAATTTTTGTATGTGAGGGCTCTTTGTTGGTCTAGAACTATACTTGCAACGAGAATTCAATTGAGAAATTCTATATTGACAAAAGTTCACACATCACTGTGCAAATCTTCAAATCACACGTGCGCGTCAGTCATGCGCACGCGTCGCCTTGAAATGCGCCAAATCACGCGTACGCGTCAGTCACGCGTATGCGTCGCTCCTCGTTGCCATCTCCTTTGATTCTCGTGCTACAGAAACTCTATCAAATCCAGCCGAACGCTACCTAAAATAAACAAAATTGCAAAAGACTCAAAGTAGCATCCATATTGGCTAAAAGATAATTAATTCTTTATTAAACTCATCAAATTAGATGCAAATTCACTAGAAAAAGATAGGAAAGATACTCACGCACAGTTAACACTTAAGAAATACTAAGCTTGGATTAGCTTATGTGTGTTATAAGAGTGTGAGTCTCTTGAAATTAGTGTTTGTAATCAATGTTGATTATAGCAAAACTACCATTATAATAGTCGAGACTGGATGTAGTTCATATTGTACTTCGTGGCCAAACCAAGATATATCGTGATGTTACTCTTCTATATCCCTCATTTCAGTAACTTTCATTTCTGTTACTGTGGAACAAGATAAAAATAAAAATAATCTCCTAAATTTAGTGTATTGCACAATCAATTTTATTAAGCAATAGAAGTGGTTCCTTGATTCAACCCCGTTTTTAACTCACTTGAAAATCATTACTTATTTGATATAGTAAAAATAAGTTATCAAATAATTACTATTTTTGGTAATTATCCTCTAAGAATTAATCCTGGTCACATATTTTTCTACTAAAAAATTCATCTTCTTTTATAATTTTTTATTCACCACAAATTAAATTTACCATGTGATAAAATTACTTGAAAGTAAGCATGATTATATCATCCAAATGACATACATCATATGAACCACTAATTTTTTCACTCTTCTCAAAATTTTGGCCACCTTTTTTTTTCATTTTATACATCACATGTTAAAATTATGCTACTTGGTGATTAAAAAAGACATTTAAAAATAATGACACATAAAAAAAAATAAAAATTAACCATCCTTTATTCCTTATTTCTCCCTTAATTCCAATGTTGGTAATTGGATGACTCTACACTTTTGAGTGACGTATTCTATGTGAGATATATGACTACACTGTTGTTCGTATCTATTTAACTTGCTAATATTGATAATTTGTTTGTGTATGTTTCTACCTGTTTGACTAAACCTTCTTTTTTAAAAAAAAATTATCCCGAAAAGTGAACAAGTTTTTAATAGCGATTCATGTTCGTATATTAAATGAAAGTTATAATTTGAAGTAAACAAATTGGTGACACTTTGCTTTTAGTACAATAAGGATGTACTAAAAATAGGGTCATTACAAGTACCCTGCTGAGAACCATAAGTTCTTATCCCATTCCCTTTACTGTTCCTATAGATGGAGTTGATGGTGATGTTTGCTAAACACGGAGGTTGCCTTTTTGCTATCACCTAGACTATGAGATACATGAAGTGTTTTGGAAGACACTCATTACTTTGTGTAGCTATGGAGACTAAAGTATTTTGCCTCTACCTATTAGTATTTTATTGAGGGATGGATTTTACTATTTTCTATTAGTACCGGATTCTAGACTAAGAGCTTTCTAAGTGGGCCGAGACCCAGGACACTTGCGCTCGTAAGTGTCTGTACAGTATATGTATATATTTGTATGTATTATGCTAATAGAGTCTATGTCTTGGTTGAGTATCTGTTATGGATTCTATGTTCTCTGTTTGATGTATAAACAGAGCCCTTGAGGTAATTGATGTATAATAGTTGTTTTATTTTATAGTATAATTATATGGTATTATTTATATTTGTTCTTTAATTCAAATACGAACTTATAAAACATGGCTAATTTACGCAATTCCAATAGCACGATAGGCTCATATCTATATACATAATATAGAGTTTAGAGTCTCATAGGTCGACTAAATGGTAATGTCTGACAATTAGTAGTTGTCCGGACATGACAAAAGTTGGATCATTACAAATTTCACCTTGCTGCAGTAAAAAGAATTATCAGATTTGTTCATTGGATAACTAACTTTGACTTATGGTATCCTAAAACTAATTCTTTTAATCTTATTGCTTTTAGCGATGCTGATTTTGCAGGTGATAAAGTGGATAGGCAAAGCACAAGTGAAATATGTTGTTTCCTAGGCAAATCCTTCAATGTTTGGTTTAGCAAGAAGCAAGATATAGTTACTTTTTCAACAGCTGAGCTGAATATATAGCAGCATCTCTCTCCTGCTCCTAGATTCTATAGTTGAAAACTCAACTAATTGATTATAAGATCAAAAGTGCAAATATTCCCTTTATGTGCGACATGAGTGCGATTAACATTTCTAAAAATCTAGTTTTACACTCTCGTACTAAACATATTAAGGTGAAATATTACTCAATATGTGAACATGTACAAAAGGAAACTATTGATGTTCAGTTTGTTAAATCAGATGATCAATTGGCAGATATTTTCACTAAACCATTAGCTGAAGATAAAATTTATAAAATTAAGAACTACTTTGGAAATTTTAAATGATACTAATCTATTTTAGTTACTGCATTAAAACAGATTTTATTCAATTATTTTCTATATTAATCTTTTTATTTATTATGAATATCTTTCCCAAAATTTCTTTTCTAATCAATTTCAAAATCTTTCCTATTTCAAAGGGATTTTATTTCTTCATGCATCAATTGTGCTGCTCTAAAACATTTTCATAACTGCTCTTTATTCAACATTGATCACCACTACTCCTCACTTTACATCTCTTTCACACATGTTCTATGTAACTACTCTAGTGTTGAAGTTATAATGACTAGAAAGAAGAAAATCACTAAAAGAGGAGGATACACCCATACCCTCAAACACGCCATTCTCAACCTTCTACAACTACCATTTTCATTGACACCACTCCTCCATTACTATTGTACTACACCTCTCAATCTCCAACCATTGTTGATTCAATGGGGAGAACAAATGCATTCTCTCGTTGCACCGCTGCTGACCCCTCTGAACCAAGTTCTTCGCGCCCTAGCTCTTCGCGAGGAAAAAGGCCAGTTACTGAAGAAGAAGAAACTTGTGAGCCTCTCCTCCTCCTCCTCCTCCTCCTCCTCCTCCTCCTTTTAAAACTCGTGGTATGAATTCTCATTTCTCTCTTCATCCCATTATTGAGCAAGATTGCATGACCCAATATACTATAAATCCGAATATGCTAAGATTCCAAAAGAAGATTTTGATTCCAGGAAATTTTTGAATATGAATAATTGGTATTTTTTCGAAATGGTACCATTGATAGACTCATTGTTACTCCAAAATTGGTTTCACTTGAAACCTTGACTGAGAAAGACTTGAATTTTATTCAAACTTTTAGCCACCAAGGATGGCTGTCTCTGGTTGCTATTTGCGGCAAAGTGTACTCTGATTTAATTAGGCAATTTTATTTAAATATGACCTATCAAGATGCCAGGTTGGTTTCCTATGTCAAAAGTAAAATCATTTTTCTTGACATGGACCAAATTGGTGATGTATTGGAATATCAAGATATTGGGATTAATGTTTTTTCTTCTGGAAAGTGGGACCCTAACCTTCATATTAACCTAAACACTACCCTAAGGATCATTTGCGATGAAGTCTCTCTTTGCCCCGGCCTTATGTCCACTCATAAAGTCCTTGGCCTTGTCAATCCCTAACTACATTGCATCATCACTCACTTTATCCTACCTCAAAGTGGTTCCTTCCAATGAGTAATATTTTGTGATACACAAATTTGTATGCTCTTATTCAAGGGATTCACATCTCTTTTGTATACTTGATGATGAAGCATATTGACAAACCCCAATTTGACGGTTTGTTTTGCATTGAATTTAGAGTATTTTGATAACCTTTTGTCACATTTAGCCTAGGAATTAGCATGATTTTGTTGTCTCTCCCATATTTGTGCTTAAGTGTAAAAACATGCTTTTTAAGCCTTATTTTGATGAATTCTAGTTCTTCTTTGATTCCATAAGATGCCTTGATGTGTTTGCTAGTAATTCCAGGATTGAAATAGGCTAGGCAGGGATCAAAGGAAGCAAGGAAGGAAGCATACAAGTGGAGAGAAGCATAAAAAGTCAAAGAAGCAAAGTCAGCCATGCACGCGCACGCGCACATCGCAGAATTAGCCAGGGACGCGCACGCGTACCGTGCGCGCACGCGTCGATGAGGGCACATGACCTCACTAATGCAACACGTGCCTGGCGATTTGAGAGGGTTTCTGAACCCATTTTTGGCGCCAAATTGCTAAGGGAAAGGAATAAAAGGATGAAGAATTAAGGGGAAGGCATCATCATCATCACTTTTTGACTAATCATCACTCCCAACCACTAATCACTTTTAGTTTAGAGTTTTAGAGAGAGAAGCTCTCACTTCTCTCTAGAATTAGAATTAGGATTAGGTTTAGTTCTTAGATCTAGATTTAGATTCATGTTCTTCTACTTCTACATCTCAATTCTTTGTTGCTATATTCAATCTTCTTCTATTCCTTTGTTGTAATTTCCTTTATGTTGTTCTTATACTTTGTTGTAGATCTAGTATTGTTCCTTCTACATTCTTCCAATTCAATAAGAGGTAATTCATAATAAATGTGCCTTCTTTGCTTTTCTATTGTTGATCTCTTGTTTTTGTAGTTGTAGATTCCTTTAATTCTTGTATTTAATAATGTTTACTCCTCTTGCACTTTATGTGTTTGTTGAAATGTCTCTTTTAGTTTTAGTGTAGATTTTGTTCCTCTTGGCCTAGGTAGAGTAATTAGTGACACTTGAGTTATCTAATTCCTTTGTTGATTGATAATTGGAGAGATTGCTAATTGGTTTGGAGTGCACTAAAGCTAGTCTTTCCTTGGGAGTTGGCTAGGACTTGTGGCTCAAGTCAATTCATCCACTTGACTTTCCTTTAATTAGTAAGGGTTAACTAAGTGGTAGCAATGAATAATTCTCATCACAATTGAGAAGGATAACTAGGATAGGACTTCTAGTTCTCACACCTTACCAAGAGCCTTTTATAGTTGTTAGTTTATTTTCATTGCCATTTACTTTTCATGCTTCTTATCCAAAACCCCAAAATAACTCATAACCAATAACAAGACACTTTATTGTAATTCCTAGGGAGAACGACCCGAGGTCCAATACTTCGGTTTATAAATTTTAGGGGTTTGTACTAGTGACAAACAACTTTTTGTATGAAAGGATTAGTGATTGGTTTAGAAGCTATACTTGCAACGAGAATTCATTTGTGAAATTCTAAACCGTCAAAAATCCATTCGTCACATATGTATGAGTGTGTGAAAAGTGAGAAAAATATTGTCTTATACTCTTTTCTAACGATGATTTTTGCATATTATAATGTTGATTTATCTACTAAAATTATAGAGGAGCATAACTCATTCTTGAAAGGACGTGGTGCAGTGAGAAGAACCATTGGACAATATACTACCACTGAACTTCCTAAAAATTTCAGAATGTCAGACTATCCCACTGATCCAAAGAAGCGAACTAAAGGTTCCAAGATTAAGATTCTTTCAGGCATCATCAAGGATATGATCCATGAAATCTCCAACCTTACTGATTTGATGATTATGCATGCCATGATGCAAAGGAGAGATGAATTTGACCTTGAGTTGGAAATTAGGAAATACAAGCAAAGGATGGGAATATGAGCAATACTTCAAGGAGATCGATGACTTGTCCTACCTCTCTAAGGAAGAAGAGGAGGAAGAAAGTTCAACGAAAATATCTAACTCTAATGCCATATCTCTATGAATGATTACCATGTGTTCATAACACGCAGTGGAAGAAAAGAAAGTAATCCTAAAGATCTATTTTGTGCTTAAATTTTATTCGAAAAATAATATATGTATAGATCATATCTAAATACCTGTGTACGCTAGGAAAAATCATTCTCCTTCGATGGTACGAAGGCGATATGCGTATCTACACCGAGACCAACCTTTGCTGTCAACTCCTTAACCAATGAACATCTGATCTAAATTGAGAACCTCTTGAAACTCTTTGCATACCATAAAATTCTTCTCCAAGAATTAGGATCACATACGTTTATCTGTATAGAGGTAGAGGAATAAAACACTTGTGTGTTATTCTCTTCTATTTTCTTTACTCTTGGCATACATATATATAGTATGAGATTTGTTACTGATTTTAAATTTGAATCTCAATTCAAATTTGAATCATATCTTATTATTTTAAACTTGAATCTTTTAAATTTATGAATCATATCATAACTTAATTTGAAACAGAATCAGTTAGAATCTCATCCAAATTTAGAATTCAAATTTATAAATAGAATAACTAATTATTCTCAAATCTCATTTAATATTCTCAATTATCATACTATTATTATATTCTTGGTGCTAGCAAAGAATATAATAATATTCTATTTGAATTAATATAATTATTTATTTGATAAAATCAAAATAAAAATTAAATAATTCTACAGCAAAGATTAGAACACTCGTTAGTGTGTAACCCCATAAGTTCAATACTAAGCGGATAGTAAATTAGTCATACTAAATTTACTAATCAAGGTGGCGTCTAGCAACACTCCTTAACAACCCAATAGTATGAAGAAATATATTTTTACTAAGAACCCGAGAAGAACAAAGTATAATTCCTTCTATCTTTCCAACTCTTGGTTAACCCTTAGAATATGGTTTTATTGTCAAACTCTAACTTGTTACCATTATTATAATGAACTGTGAATGACTTAAGAAAATCATTTCTTCTTTCATTCAATCTCCTTGACCAAGGTTTTATTCATCTCAGTCATTATAATCATAGAGCTCAAACTCTTTATCGAGAGTTGACAGATTCCTTTTTGACCAATCATTAGTTCTACAAGTATTTAAATCATACCCAATATCCATTCAACTAGCACCCTAGGGTATTAGGTGTCTGGAATCAAAGTATAATAAATACATTGTTAATTACTATGATAATCGCAGGTCAAAGAAAACTCTATTACCATGTTTATCTTGAGAATATCCTCTTGACAAATATGCAATAATTATAACTATTAGAAATTCTCAAATTGAGTCAGTTCAATGGTCATATCTCTATATGCACCATCTATATATATAATTTAATAAATGAGATCTATTAATCTTCATCCAATAAAGACCGTTATATATATATATTGATCTTTTTGGATTATAATGTCCTTTTTAATAATCCTATAACTAAGAACAATTTAGATTAAATTATAAAAGATTCATCTCTCAGTATTATGATCACTATCACAATGATGAATCTCTAAATTTAATTAAGGACCTTATTATATTAATATTTAATATAATAATAAATATTTTAATATAATAATAATAAATTATTTGACACATGATTGATTGGATTGTGGTCATACTACTTATTTTCAACATCTATGCTGTTGTTGATAATTTTATGAGACTTTTTAAGTTTTATCTCCTGACTATTTTTCTGCACTATCTTATAGATAATTATAATACCTCTTAACTATCTTTTATTATGCACTTTTAGTACTTATATCTTGCTTAGAAACCTTTTTGGTTTCTCTTCTTGATGACAAAAAGAGGAAAAATTAAAGAGATTAAACTATTTTCTGATTTTATGCTTTATGAACCTATATTATGGATAAGCTTGGTTTTTATGCTTTTATATTAGTTTTGTTTGGTCTGGTATCTATTTATGATATAATTTTTTTTTTGTGCTGATATGATTCAACTTTTTCTACTCTGATACCTTAATAAGCACCATGATTTGTCTAGCATATCTTTCTTATATGCATGTTGTTTTAGTACATGTTCTAGTACTACAACTTTTTGTTTTTGTTCTTAATTACTGGATACTCATAAACAATGCAAGCTTGCTGGAAATTTAGAAAATTCATTCATATACACTTTTCTTAATTTAAATTTAATCATGTTTGTCGTTATGGGAGAGATTGTTGAGTCAAGAATTAAAAAATTATCTTATGATGACAACCATAATTGCTAATTTTCTATTATAACTTATTTTATTTATGAGCATTTTAAGTTTTAATAGATTGGTAATTAAAGATCATAATTAACGATCCATGATTCAAGAAAAGTAAGAATATCCAACAAAGTGATACCACAGTGAGCAAGATTGATCATAATTTTTATATGATTGAGGCTTTGACAAATGCGCCAAATCGCTTTAAGTGATACCACAATGAGTGGGTATCATTCCTATAAAGATTAAAGAATTGAGCAAACAGTGTTTAATTTAACTCCTAATTAGATTCACGAAACTTTTGTAAGAGAAGGAATTGAACTTGAAATAATAACAGTTTGTTATAAAAAGCTTATGAATGATGAGAGAAATATATCATGAATAATAGAGATGTTAAAGTTTCAAAGATGTTTAATTCTCAGAAAAGGAAACATTCATCTTTATTACCTTAATTCATGCATGGATATTTTCACACCAAATCGTATGTAATCAAATACTAATCCCTTGCCGATTCAATTTCTCTTTATCCTAGCTAATCGCCAACTCCTTGATCAATTAATTAGCAAGAAGAGGCTAAGCGCAATTCTGATTTAAAGTCACATAACATTCAAAGTTATTCCTAGTCAATTAAAAAGTTACGAGAATGAGTTTCAAGCTTATCGCAATATTAGCTTTTCCAAGATAATAAAGAAATCCAAGACATACTAGAATATTTTTTAATACTTCTAATCATTTAGAATAAAATGAAACCTAAATTTTTAAAAAGCATTAATGATTTAACCAAAATATAGTATTATTTTGTTTACGAATCTCTTCAATATTACAAGAAAAAAGAACCAATTGATAGTTCTAGTGGCAAAGTCTAACCTTTTGTACCACAAACTAAAATAGAAAAAGAATTAGCAAACATATGAGAATTAACTACAGGTTTTAGAGTTATTGGGACAACAACATTTGTGAATTGGTAAATGCTTCATCTATGATAACCTTGTATTAGAATCGCATTTCACAAAGGAAATGAAAGTATGAAAATCAAAGTATACTAATTATCTTCTACAAATTTAGATAATGAAATCAAGTTCTTGGTGATTTTGGAAGAATATATTCATTGTTGTAAATTAAACCACTATTTTGAATTAAAATCATACATAATTGAATTACCGACATGATAAATTATCATACCTGGACTATTACATATAGCCACTTGATCTAGCCCATTGTACTCTAAAGAGGTAAGAAGATTTGATTGATTTTGAGTGATATGATGTGATGTTCCTGTATCTGGATACACACTGAATTTGGGACAGCCATATAAGTAGAAAAAGTGTGAAATAAAGATGTTGGTATTTGAAGAAGTTGGTCTAGATGTTGTAGTAAAGGATTTAGAAGAAGATGCAATGGATGGAGTTGGTGCTCTAAAACTCTCTAAGACTATGAATGAGGAGGAAGTTCTTAATCAAACTGACGATAGCAAATCCACAAAATGTCTCCCAAATGACCTCACACCCTTGCCATTGTGGCCCTTGTGAACCAGGAAAGAATCTACCTCCACGACCTTGAAAGAAACTAGACTGAGTAAAATTTTCTTGTGCTATTAAACTATTAAGTCTCCTAAACTTTTCAACCATCGTCTCAACTGTTAGGAAATTATTTTAATTTCTTAATTTATTTGTGGGCAATAAATATATTAATTATAATCATAAATTATGCTAGGTGGGAGACAACCCACCATGGCATGATCGTTCTTCTCTTTACTTTTAGTTTTCTTATTCAATAACTCTTCTCTTCATTAGTACATTTCGCGCATCTGTATTTACATACCTTTATTTAAAAAAAAAATCATGCGACGCGACCGCCTCATTGACGCGTCCGCGTCGCAAGGAGCTGGGAGACAATAATAATATGAACAAAGAGTTACGCAGAAGCAGGGCTGGAGGCGTGCCAATGGCACAAATCACCCCACGCGACCGCGTCATACGGGAATAATGGCCTCCCACGCGACCGAGTGCCCCACGCGACCGCGTGCCCCACGCGGCCGCGTGACCTGGATTTCGACGTAACAAGGGTGCACAGCCGAAAGTTGTGCTAGAGTGGTGCTGGACTGGTGCTGGACACGCAGTCCCTCTCACGCGACCGCGTCATATCCTTCTGAAAGCCCACTCACGCGATCGCATGCCCCATGCGATCGCGTCACCCAAAATTTGGCACTATTATGATTTTGAACAGAGAGTTGTGCGAGTGCGAGGCTACCCTCGCGCCATTAGTCTAAAACGGGTCACGCGACCGCGTGACCGACGCGATCGCGTCATTGAGTTTAAGCGCAAGTCGCGCGACCGCGTCGCTTGTGCCGCACAGTTTTCCTGATTTGCCAATTATCATATCTTTTTCCCCCCAAATCCTATTTTCTTCTTTTCCCTCCTTATTTCTTCTCCCTCCCTTCTTCCCTTCTTCCTTCTTTCTCACTTTTTACTCTCTCTCACCCCCATTAACAAGGTTCTTCTTGTTCTCCTTCCCTCCTTACTTTTCTATTATTCTTTTTATTTTTATATGTTATCTTCTTTTCTTTTCTTTTTACCTTCATTGTTCATATTTTCTTTTTCTTTCTTTCTCCTTTTTACTTGGTGTTATTAATTTCTGTGAGTCATTATTTATTTTTATATGCTTGTGAATTGTTGTAAATTTGTTTGACAATTATATATTGCTTTTTAAGGGATTACTTGCATGTTCAAATTCTTATTTTCAAGAACTTCTTCTACATGCATGCTATGTGTTTGTAAAAAAGCCCATATGGCATTATGAATTTCTCTACATTTTTTCTACTCTAATATTCAATGCTTGCTTTTCACAAATTCCCTTTACTATTGTATTAATTGAAATTAATTGTCAATACAAACGTGATGGTTTGTTACGAGTGATGCTTGATCTATGCTACTCATGCCCTTTGCCGGCATGCCAATAAACACCTTGCATTCACTTGTCATCATATGCACTAATATTTTCCATTAATGAGTTTTTACATGTACTCATGAGCGTATGTTAACATCTTTTACCTTTTAATGTGCATTTATAACCATCATTTTCCGTTCTCTTCCTTGCTCTATCCCTTTGAATTTAATTTACTTTCTCTTCCCTTTTTCAGGATGGCCACCAAGAAAGGAAAAAAGAAAGCCATTCCCAAATCAACAGCAAGGAGAGGAACAAAAAGAGCATTAGTGGCAGAGCCTTCTTCAACCACAGTTAAGCCCTCAACAAAGAAAATTAAGAGGATTATAAAGGTTGATGATAAAGAAAAAGCCTTTCCAGCAAAGGACACTGTGCGATTCCCCAATCGCTACTGTGAGCAGATGTTCCCCATCCTAGCTGAAAAGAGTTACAACAACGAATACCTTCTTCTCCTCCCGCCCAATATTGCTACCTTTGTTGAGCCGCAAATTGCCCGAAGATAATGGAGTTTCCTATAGAGACAGCCAAGGCAGGTCAATCTTTCTTGGGTAGTCGAGTTCTACTCCAACTTCCACCTGCCGACCCTGCAGTCTGTCTATGTCTGTCAAAAGCAAGTCCCTATTACTGAAGTAGCCATTCAAAAAGTTCTAAGTCGTCCCCCTATTCCAGAAGGATTGGATGCCTTTCAAGAAGCCGCACTCAAGCGCCAGATGTACCAATTTGACTGGGACGCCGTTCTCAAAGTTATCGCACTACCTGGCAGCAGATGGATCTACGGATATTATCGTACCCGCCCTAAGGGAATTTCGGCTTCAGCACTTACCTTGGAGGCTCGCGTATGGGCACAGATCATGTCCCATTACGTCTTTCCGAGCACTCACGAGTCCTCCTTCACTGCGAACATGGCCGTTCTACTATGGTGCATCCTTATGGACCAACCTCTGAATCTACCCAGACATATCCGGAATGCCATGGGACACGTACAAATCACGGGCAACTTACCTTTTCCCGTCCTGGTCTCAGATCTTGTCTCAGCAGCCGGAGTCTCCTATAGTGCTGGGAACACCAAAGCCATGCTTCCATGGGATGATCAATATGTCCCCAACGGGAAGTACCTTAGACTTCCAGCAGCCACTATCAGCCAGCCTACTGAACCAGTTGAAGATATTCCTTCTTCAACACCACAAGCACCTACAACAGCCCAACTGCTCCACCAGATACTTGAAAAGTTGGATCAGCAGGAATAGAAAGCTAAGATGAGAGAACACCGTAACAAGCGCCGATTCACATACCTCAAGGAGCTGATCATGGGAAAATTCAAGGACTCAGACACCCCAAAATCCACTTCTTTTACCAGCACAGGGAGCCATGATGGTCCCGACTGTGGAGATACTGCTACCAGCCCACCTTTGTTCTTGACAGATGGCACCGAGGACCGTGCAAAGCCTTAAGTGCGGGGAGGTCGGTCAGTACCTGACTTCCGGAGGTAATTTCTCTTCCCTAGCACCAATAAATTAGGATATTTAGTTAGATTTTTCTTTTATAGAATAGGATAAATTGCATAGTAATAGGTTAGTTGCATGCATGTTCTGCTTGATTGAAAAGACAATAAGTTTCTTCTAAGACCTTATCTTTGGAACAAAATTCCACTAATTTTAATTAAAACTTTTATGTTAAATTTGCTTGAAGTTGTATTTGGAACATGATTTTTGAGCTAAAGAACACACAACCTGTGAGATTTGAGCCTTTATGAATGGTTACATTATTTAACCATAATTATTTTATTCTTGTGTGTTTACTTCTCTATGATTATAATCTATATTTTGTTTCATCCTATATGTCCAATGTTTATTATATTTATATGTTTGCATATGATTGAGGCCATTATTTGTTTAGCTCACTTATCCAAATAAAGCCTACCCTTCCAATTACCTTTGTTAGCTACTTTGAGCCTTTAAATCCTATTTGTTCTACATTTTACCACATTACTAGCCTTAAGCGGAAAAACAATTATATATCCCAAATTGAATCTTTGGTTAGCTTAAGATAAAATTGTGTGAGTCAATCAAGTATGAGAAATTGTGGGAACAAAGGATAATAAGGGAATGAGTCATGATAATATTATGGGAATTTGGATATCTACTCATGTGAAACTATAAAAATTAAAAATCTATGTGCATTGATAAGCTATGTTATTTTTATGTTTCTACGCTTATGAAAAAAAAAAGACAAAAAATATTCAACAAATAAATAAGGGGACAAAATTACCCCAATGTTAATTTAAGAATTCAAGGGTCAATGCATGTATGATAAAATCAAAATAAAAGATTGAAACATGAGTATGGAATGTGAAAGGAAATTTCTGGGTAGCTAGGTATGAATTCTAAAGTTATATAGAATATATATATAGGTTATGTTAAAGCTTGGGTTAATTAAAGATTCAATTTATAAGTTTACTTAGCCATATATATATATCCTTACCCTTACCTTGGCCCCATTACAACCTTGAAAAGATCTCAAGATGTTTGCATTGGTATATTAAATGTTGTTGATTGGTTAGGAGAAGAACAAAAATTAGAGAGCATGATTAAAGAAGGATAGAGTGATGACCCTATACACTAGAGAGACTAGAGTGTACATACATCATCAGTGAGGGTTCCATGCTTGAATTTCTATGTTCCCTGCTTTCATGAGCTATCTTCTTGCATTTTTATCTGTTCTTACTGTATAAGAATTGAGTTAGTGGAATTTGATTTGTAATTATTTTGAAGAGCTTATTTACTTTAGATCAAGTGGACAAGAATCATATAGTTGCATTCATATATATAGGTTGCATTGCATTTCATAGGTTTTACATGTTCTTACTCATTCATTTTATCTCCTTCAACTAAGCATGAGGACATGCTAATGTTTAAGTATGGGGAGGTTGATAAACTACTATTTTATGGTTTATATTGTGTTTAATTGTGTGGTTTTATCATGATCTTTACCCACTTATTCATTAAATAAGCATGCATTTGTAATTCCTTCCTAAGTTATTGCATGATTGAAAACTTGCTTCCTAGAGACTTTTAATTATGTATTTTATTTCTCTTTTATTCCATTCGATGCCGTGATCTGTGTGTTTAGTGTTTCAGGCTTTATAGGGCATGAATGAGTCAGAGATTGGAAAGGAAGCTTGCAAAAATGGAAGGAACATAAGAAATTGAGGAGATGACCAGCGAGAAGCGACGCGGCCGCACGGATGACGCGACTGCGCAAAGAAGATGAAATCACAGTGACGCGGCCGCATGGATGACGCAACTGCGCGGCATGGAATAGCACGAGTGACGCGGCCGCATGGATGACACGACCGCGTGGCAAAGCAGAAAGCCGAATGACGCGGCCGCATGGATGACGCGACCGCGTGACATGCGCGATCTGCATAATCTGCAGAATCGCTGGGGGCGATTTCGGGCCTTATTTTAACCTAGTTTTCGCCCCAGAAAAGCAAACTAGAGCCAGAGAACATGCAGAAACCAAGAACAACATTCATTCCGCATAGTTTTAGTTTTTAGATCTAGTTTTTCCTCTCCTCTAGGTTTTCTCTCTATACATTCATAGTTTTTAGGATTTGTTATGTTCATTGTTTTGCATTGGGATATTGAGAAGAGTTATTGCCTCATCAAGACTTCGACATTCTAGTTCGTTTTCTTTACTTGTCTCTTACTCTTCCATGTTCCTTAATTTACTTAATTTTACTATTGGATTATTTTAGCATTTATTAATACAAGAATTACTTTTATTTTTAATTAATCTTTTGATTATTATTTATCATGTCTTTCTTTAATTCCCTTTCTTATGTTATGAATTCTTCATTTACAATGAGCGAGTAGTTCCCTAACTTGATGGGGAGTTGATTGAAAGGAACCCTTGAGTTAGGATGCTCAAGAGAAAGATTGTAATTGGGTTTATTGTTGGATTGCTCTCTAGTCACTAACATCATTCCTTCCAAGAGCGGATTGGAACTTGTGGATAGAACAACATTCCAACTTGTTTAACTTTCCCTTACTTAGTAAGGGACAACTACACAGAATAACCCCCAATTATCAATTAATCTTGAGAGTACTGCAACAAGAATAGGGCTTCCAGCTAATCAACTCCCACTCAAGGCTTTTATTTAAATTTATATAAATTTTCTAATTTAATTTTCTGCCATTCAACTCAAACCTTTTTGAAAATATCTGATTAATAAAATAGCACACTTTTCAGCAACTTGTTGGGAGACGACCTGGGATTCATACTTCCAGTATTTTAATTTTAATTTCTGTGACACCCTTCTAAATTGATAAGCGGATTTCTGGTTGGTTGAGAACTATACTTGCAACGCATATTTTATAATCATTCTTAACTCGCCAATTTCCGCTCGCATCATTCGGTCCCCAACATACCAAAGCCGCCTTTGTTGCTCTTTCCCTATCAAAAGAGTCACAATTCAGCCGCCTAGGGATGCAGAAGGCTTTGGTTGAGGAAGATCAAAAGAACCACAAGACTGAGACAATTCTTCCGTCTAATTTCTAATTTCTAATAGTAAAGGTACGCTTCCGCATTATGATATTTTTGGTGATTCAATATGGATGATCTGGGTTATTGAAATAATTTATTCCAACATGAAATAATTTATCGAAATAATTTTTGGTGATTTTGGAAGAATATATTCATTGTTGTAAATTAAACCACCGTTTTGAATTAAAATCATACAGAATTGAATTACCAACATGATAAATTTTCATACTTGGACTATTACATATAGCCACTTGATCTAGCCCATTGTACTCTAAAGAGGTAAGAAGATTTGATTGATTTGGAGTGATATGATGTGTTGTTCCTGTATCTGAATACACATTGAATTTGGGACAGCCATGTAAGCAGAAAAAGTGTAAAATGAAGATGTTGGTATTTAAAGAAGTTGGTCTAGATGTTGTAGTAAAGGATTTAGAAGAAGATGCAATGGATGGAGTTGGTGCTCTAAAACTCTCTAAGACTGTGAAGGAGGAGAAAGTTCTTGATCAAACTAACGATAGCAAATCCACAAAATGTCTCCCAAATGACCTTACACCCTTGGCATTGTGGCCTTTGTGAACCTGGAAAGAATCTACCTCCACGACCTTGAAAGAAACTAAAGTGAGTAAAATTTTCTTGTGCTATTAAACTATTAGGTCTCCTAAACTTTTCAACCATCGTCTCAATTTCAAGGAAAGAAAAAGCTTTAGGTGAGCAACATTTGAAAGCTTTCATTTCGGCCTTTAATAAGAGAATAAGCAAGTTATTTGGCTTTGAAGATGTAATCTGATACTATAAGACCTTTCTTCTTAACCATCTTCAATTGGTTCTTAAGTTACTTAATTTAGAGAAATACTCATCAATGTTGGTCCATATTTCATAAGAATAGACACATGAAATCATCGATCTTTATTTTTTTTTTTTGGAAATTAATATATATCCATGGGGCCACATAGAGCCATGAGATTGTAATCATTTTGGCGCCATTGCTTATAGGTGTAAGTTGATGTGTTTTCTTGTTGTTGTTCATTTGCATTATCAGATTGTTGTGGAATTCGGTCTGTATAGAGATGAGAGTTTAACTTGTTGCTCTCATGTTTAGTGATTTTTTTTACAGAGTTTACATGTCAATGAATTAAATGGTAATTGATTGTAGACAATTGTTTGTGGTGGTGCATAATTGGTGTTGTTGCTAGGATTGCTTGTAATTGTAGTAGTTGATGAAGCCATGGATCTTAGAGAATCAAAGCTCATGATATCCTGAACCAATTATAGATAGCTTTTATAGCAGACATTGAAGAAGCATTAAACTAGAGAGACAAAGGATCTTAACAAAAGAAGAAACCAAGAAAGCAAAAATGGATATAGAGAGAAACTAAATATTAGACTTTGTATTAAAAACTAAGATGAATAATAGCGTCAAAAGAGAACTGTAGGCTTCTATTATGTATAGATACAAATTAACAAACATAATAGCAAGCCCAACTATCTGGTTATCACTTTTAACCACATCACTAACAGAATATTTAACTTCTTTATTAATATCCTCAACCCCACCAATGCCCATTAGTTAAGTGGGATAGATTATGTGTGCTTTCTTTTTAAGGTGGAGTTAACTTTCTAACTTCTCTTTTATCAAATTAAATGGGTCGGACTACAATTTGCCACCGTTACTTGTGAGATTTTAGCAAAGTTTTGGAAATCGGTCATCTGGCCGATTCGGTTGATCTTCAGAACCGTCTTACAAAAAATTGGCAAAAAAACCGACGAACCGGACGAACCAGTCAAGTTTATTTAAGCCCTGATTTTTTAACATGCCCTAAAACGCGTCGTTTTGAGCTCGGAACCTAACTCACCCACTAACCTAACCTAACCCACCGAAGCCACTCACTCAACTCTCACTTTCTGCACCGTTCCCCTGTCTCAACTCTCACTGCTTTAATGCGTTGTGCCTCTGTCGTCCACCATTCGTCGCCTTCTCCGCCGTTTGCCTACTTCTCCTTCCTTTACTCTGGTTCACGCCTTCAACTATGGATCTTTGACTCTCTAGCTCTTTGCTTTACTTTGCTTTGTGTCTCCATCTCTGCACTGCATATTGCATCTCTTCTCTGCTTCGTACCCTCATTCTCCACCATTATTGGGTACCTGCGTCGGCATCGGCATCGGCGTCGGTGTCGGCACCTCTAGCCCCTGATTCGAGCTTCTAATTAGTTGCAGTAGCCAGTAAGTTTACAGCTCCCCCAATCTGAGATCCAGTGTTATCATGGCGGCCAGATCTGAGATCCACCTCTCCTTCCTGTTCACCGCCGCGACTCCATCGATCTGTTTGCCAGGTACTGGTTTCTTCTCTTTTACTTGTTTATTTTTTTTTGTTGCTGTGTTTTGCGTTTTAAAGTTTGAATATATTATTTTATTTCAACTTATGATTTTGTTTTGTATTTTAAAGTTTGAATATATGATTTTATTTATGGCAGTAGTGTCTTGCATGCGTCTGATTTGATTCATTCTCAATAGCCACGAGATGATCATCTTAGGGTGATCATTTTATCGACGGATGCTCCTATTATAATCGTAGTCTCTGAAGGATGAGAACCGACTATGTATGTAGCACCTAATCTGGTGGTAAAAATTCCATTTTTGTCTAAATTTCGGGACCAACAAGGGATAGTACAAGAATATTCACCTGTTGTCCATCGACTACGCCTTTCGACCCAATGTGAGGAATTGCCAAACCATTTAACCTTTCATAAATTCCATTAGTAACAAATAAATCTTTTAGTAAATGTATGTTAAAAAGTTCCGATATCTTTTTTTGAGGGGGCAAAAATATCAAGGTCTGAGAAGCCGGAATCGCTAGTAATCGCCAGTCAGCCATACGGCGGTGAATTCGTTCCCGGGCCTTGTATACACCATCCGTCACACTATGAGAGCTGGCCATGCTGAAGTCGTTACTCCGCTTAGCCCTATCGCCTAGGAGTATTTTAGTGATAGATTCTATAGGAATTGGACGATCCTATTTGGTCTGAATATATCAAGCAATTTCCTTCACCTATCATATCTATCATTACAAAATTCATCTCTTTTGTATCGGGTGGCTTTGCTGCAATTATGATCATCATAGCTTTTCTTGAGGAGTCTCTGCTCGAAGACCATGTATGATATCTGTTTAGTTTCGACAAAGTTATTTAGCATGTCATGACAATCATTAGTTTAGTTTTAACAAAAACTCATTCCAGATATTTGGCTGGAATCTGTTTTAGTATGCCGTTTGAATATAATTTTATTGTATATTTAATTAAATCGGTTCAATCATAGTTTAACTTCGATTAAACTATTAAACCATTAAATTATTAGACTAATTATTTGACTGGTTTAACGATCGATCCGATTCTCGCAACCTTAGATTTTAGTAGTCTCACTAATTTGTTGTATATGACCATCTTCAAAATCCTTATACAACCAACCAATAGAAAACATTTAAACTATGGGCTTCTAAGCGTTCCATCACCTTAATGTTTCGCCATTTCTATTTCTTACCTATTTAAAGATCAGTTTTAGGACCCCATGTCTTAGCTCTCAATTTCCCCAGCTTCCATAACTAAGATATGACCATTTATTACTTTAATTCAGTAACTTTTTATTTTATAATCTTCAATAAAAAAATATATGAATAATTACTTCCTCTTTTTCTTTACCATGTTAGGCTCACTTATACTATGGTCACAATTGAATCATCCAATTTAATTAGATTAACTTAAAACTAATCACTAAACCAATTTGATTCAAGGTAAAAATATTGTTAGCAAACTGATAAAACAAAATGAGTAAGTCAGTCAAACTAACTCGATTTTTTTAATAATTAATCAGTTTAAAATAATAAAATACAAGATTTTAAATAATAGATTTTATATATGATAATATTTTATTATATTCGATTCAATTCTAATTGACGCTCAGTTGAATTTTTATACTATCAAATCTCTATTTTTATCGGTTTGATGACTGATTTAATAATAATAATAATAATAATAATAATAATAATAAAAAAGTTTTTGGCTTTCTTTGAGATAATAGTTTGGCCAAAGAAAATGTTAATATGGAAATAATAAAAAGTTAGTATTATTATTAAATAATAATTAATCGGCGACTTGCACTGGGTCCCCTATCTCCTTCTTGATTCATTCTCTGGATATCTTTTATATATATCATATCTGATTAAGAGAGAGCATCCACCCTCCCTCTCTGTCATATTCATTCCTGTAAATCATGTTTTGTTGATGCGCAATTTTTAGTCGACAATGCATGGCCTACCAAGAAAAGAAGAACATCATCGTCATCGCTCCCATGTGATGTATAGCAACTATGTCCATTGTCTTACTCTTCTCTTCCTTATGAAGAAAAAATAAACACACTTATCTGAAAGTGAACCTAGTCTCACCCCTGTCGCCTTTTCTCCCTCCATCCATTAATGCCTACTTGCCTTTCACCTTCCACCGTTATCATTCAATTTTCCTATGTATCTAATCTTCTAATTGAGAGCATCGAAACAAACCATATATAAAGAAACAATAACAACAACAACGACGGCGTTATAAAATGACAAACCTAATACGATAAAAGTAAAATCTGACTTAGGGGATCGCCTCTTTTGAATGATTGCCCCTACTTCCCGAATAATGCATCAACTTGTTCAAAATCTGTTTAACTAATATTGTTATATTATGTGATAATGCTGTTTTCCTCATCACCCCAAATCAAGGGTTAAATTAGGAAAAAATTTAGATGCCCTAGGACCAGACTATATATGCCATATAAATCATTTGAGAATGATTAGTGAGAATTAATTATAATTTCGATAGAGCCCACACTACACTCCCTGTATATTCAATGAATGATTAGTTGATTACTAAGAATTACTGAAGAAAAATGTTATATAATAAATTATAGGAAAGTTATCCAGTATTCCACACTACTTTAATGAAATACCGTATGTCATATACGAATAAGTTGTCCTTATTATTTTTGGTGTTTAGTGAGAGTTAAATTTTTAAAATATCCTTCTTATTGATGAAAACAATAAAAATAAGTTGTCAAATGTTTTGGCTTTAAAGGTTGCTACTCTATGATCTTCTTTATTTATTTATTTATTCTTTTTGGGTTTAAGTTAAAGACATATGTCAGAGGATTAGTATACATAGTAAAAAAAAAAGAGATCCAATTAAAAAAGACATGTGTAAACGCACTAACACTTAATATTTTTATTTTTAAAAAATTATTAAAATTAATGTTGAATTTATAGTTTAATTAAAAGCTTGATAAAAATAAGGTGAAGTTAATTTTACATAAAATTAATAACTAAAAATTATTAGTTAAAAATTTAGTTAAATTAATTAAATTATTTAACGATTTTTAATTATCAACTTTACGTGAAATTAATTACACAAAAATTTTTACCTAAAAAATTATAATATAAATAAAAATATAATATAATAATATAAATATATTTAATATAATTAAAAATTTTAATTTTTTTTCTTAAACTCTAATTTTAAGAATTTCTATTAAATTCTCTTTAATTTTTATCTAATTCTCTCCCTTTCTTAATATAATATCGTATAAAAAAATTACATTACTTTTGGTTTATTTGTTAAATTTAAAAATATGAAAGCACATACATTTGTCGAACTGAATTTTTTTTTTATAAACTTTTTTTCCATTGATTTATTTATAATTTTTCATCATCATCATTATTATTCTATTATTGCCATTAACTATTGCTATTATAATTGTTACTATAATTGTTGTTGTGGTCGTCATTATTGTTATTATTATTGGTTAATCTTGAATTACTACAAAAAACACGCTAATTTGCGGGGGTTTTTTTTCTAATTTGCGGCGGTTTTTAACCCCCGCAAATTGCGTTACAGCGGTTTAATAAACTCCTGCAGTTACGTGTGCTGCAATATTTTACGGGGGTTTTATCAGAACCGACGCAATTTTGAGATCCAAATTGCGGGGGTTTTTGCCCCCCGCTGTTTGCGGGGGTTTCAACTAAATCGCGTCAGTTTCCGAAGACTTCCAACAGTTTTTGTTGCAGCATTTTTTATTCATGTTGTGGGGGTTTTAAACCCCCGCAAATATGGTAAACTTAAAACAAAGGTTTTTTTTTTGTTGTTGTTAACTCCCACAATTTGAAATGTAATGCTAAAATATTTTCACTATGATATATATAGTTTTTTATTATTTTATATAATATTTATTAGAATGCAAAATTTAATAAGAATAAAATTCTTTAAATTATAAATCTAAATATAACCCATTAAGATAAATAATAACTTTTTTATATTATAATAAAATGCATAATATCTGAATCATCACTGTCTTTATATATCTAATCCTAAAAATTAAATAAGCTAAAATAATATAAACTCACAACTACCACTAATGAGTTCTCTACTTGAATAAGTTTGTTTAATAAAAAAATGCAACATAATACCCTAACAAAGGTGCAACAATAAACAACTAATCAATCCTTAAAGCAATACTAAACAATGTCTTCATGATTTTCATTGCTTCCTCCTGATGATGTTCTTCCTGTTGTCGGTGTAATAGTTTCGTTCTCAACATCATTAGCCTAAAATAAAATAAAAATAGAAATGTCAACATAAAAATTGCCACATCTATGACACTATAACGATAATTCAAAGACAAAAAATGTTAAAAAGGTATTAACCTTTTCTTGTGTGAAAAATTTGAACAACAAATTAGTAAGAGTAGGCATGTAAAAGTTAGAATATACGAGACTAATACCATGCTATAACATTAGCATAATATAACGGTTATCATTTATCATAATTTTTAAAAAAAATTAGTCCAACATAGATTTGACAAGAGATGGCAATTTACCTGAGTTTCATGGTCAAATATACTAGTAAGTTCAACAGGAATTCTTCCTTCTTTAGCAAGAAAATAAGCCTTGAATGCAGCTAATGTCCCATCAAATTTAGACTCCAAACGCTTAAAATCAGCTTGGGAGTAATTGGTAGTAGATGACATTGAAGTTGAAGAATTAGCTAACTGGCTAGGATGATTGCCATTTCTGAAAGTATTAGTAGGTGTTGCTCCCATTCCCATGCATCGCACCCTACCAGAATGCTCCTCCCCAAACACTTTGCCAATAGCATCATTTGTAGATGGTCCAGATTCATCTTTGTCATTTTGAGTCATAAGTACTTCAATTTGTTCCTGCATTTGAGATTTAAGCAACAAAAATATAACACAATAACATTAAGGTTTGGCAGATTTTGAAGTAACACTTTGTACTAAAATAGACCAAAAAATACAACTTACTGCTATATCCCTTGCTTCATCAGTCACAAACGACCCATCTCTCTTCTTATGAGTTTCTATGTACATTTCTCCACGGCTAATTTTTCGACCAGTTTCTAAAAACTATACAAAAGAATATATAAAAAAAGTTAAAGAGCATATCATAATTTAGTAAAAACAAAAAATGATTGATGGTTCATACTATTTCATGTCTTTTCCTTGAGATGGGTTTCGAGCCACCAGTATGGGGAATTGTTTGCTTCTTGCGAGCTTCCTTATTTCTCCTACACATCTCCTATAAAAAAAGAAAAATGAAGATTAGAAAAGTGATTACGTATTAATATTATATTTTGAAAATTTTAGCATGTTACCATTGTAGAAGGTAGAAACCGATACTGAACAAAGGATGCCCATTGATCTCTGTCGATGCCGACTGGGACATTATCAATGAGTGCTTGTCTACTCATGCATGGATCATAGAACTCTTTCCATAACTTAATTCTATGTTGTGACCACTTTTTTGCAAGGCTCAATTTGCAATATCGCTTTGCAATGCCCTCAGAAATTTTGAAATGAAATTTTGGCTATAAAAAAGAATCATACATAAATAACAAGATATCATTAACAATAGAAAATTTTAATAGGAACTTAGTAAAACTAAATATTTCAAATATATACCTTCAGCAAGTTACTAAAACACTCTTCAAATCTAGATCGAGGTATGCCTAAAGGTCCTGACCACTTTGAGAAATTGATTGGAAATAACTTACAATCAACTGCCAATGTTCCTAGATATCCAGCAAGCAAACCTTGGGCTTCTCCAATAGCTTGTTGATCTTCAAAGTTCACAACAACTTGCTCATCTCTAGATAAGTTATCCATTTCTTTAACTTTTAGCCTTCTAGTCTTAATAGTTCCATCTGTGCCTTTATTTCCAAAGTTTTAAACTAAATTAAAAATTTAAACACAAAGTATTTGCATATAAAATTAATTATATGTAAGTACATATTTACTTTTAAAAATTAAATTTTTAAACATTTTACAATTAAAAGCTTTTAAATTTTAAACAATTATGAAGAATTCACATGTAACACAAAGGACAACACAAATCCCAGAATAAAATTTCACTCCTAGACACTAGGATAAAAAAAGAAACAGATCACTTGAGTAAAAGAAGACTAAGTTTGCAACAGAACATTTGTTAGGTACCCCTAAAAAAAATAAAAACGAACTCTCCAAGAATCAAGAATATTTCGCAGTTCATACAAGTACACCTTAAGAAAAAATGAAAATATTCAAATTTATCAACAACTCGTGTAAATCATATGGGCACCACTGTTCAACTGTGGATTTGATACTAAAAATAAACAAATTGAAAACTATATATCACTGAATAAAAATACATAAATAAATTATTTAAAAAAATCATCTTTACATCAAGGAAAAAATGGAGCCATGGACAACGACAAATGCAACTCATCAGAATCTAGAAAACCCTCAATCAAAATCTCAATTAATAAAGAATAAAGGCAAAACTTGATAAATAAGAAAACAAGAAATCTGATCTATGTACACCACCAGTTTTAAAAGAGACAAGAATGTTAGAAAGCACGGTGCATCTAGATATAATCACAGAAAGAAGAATACTATGAAAAGAAAAGAAACAAACATTCAGAATCCAAATTCAAAATTGCAGATCAATGAAACAAATTGAGCCACTGACGATTGATCCCACTAGGTAGTAGAGCAACACTACATTCGCATTCCACAAAAGGAAACAAAACGACTCTGTGGGTGGCAGCGATGATAAACTATATTATAGAGGAAAAAGGAGCAAAATGGGAATTACATCCTGATATCGAAATGGCGCTCCTTCTCCTTCGGTGTATCGAAATGGTAAGTACATATATATAGTGTGGACCGAAAAACATAAAAGATTTAGCAGTGGAATACAATCTTGTATTAAGTTAGTCTTACTTACGAATGGCCAAATTGGATTGAGATATCACTTAATTAAGAATGCAATTTAGCCACCTTAATTATTGGATATGATCATTATATTATTTAAATTATAAAGTAACTAACGAACAAGTTAATTAAATAGACATCTAATTGAGAGAGAGAACAAGTTAATTAAATGGACATCTAATTGAGAAAGAGAGAGAGAGACAGAGAACAATTTGCAATATTGACCAGACAAACACTCATTATTTTTCTACGGAGTTTTCATTATTACTACAAGGAGAAGATAAATAAATAACAGTTTGGACAAAAAGAAAAGAAATTTGAAAGGGAAAATATCATGATGATTTGATGATAAATAATGTGATTTCACAAAAGCCAGAACCATGCATATGGATATCACTTTGTCATCTAGTAATATTATAGGAGTAGTACTATTGCGTATTTTCATTTTATGCCTCGGGAGTTGGGTGAAAATTATAAGATTTTTATTAAAAATATTTTGGGCAACATTTCCGTACAATTGAAGTCTTTATCATATGCCTCAAAATAAGTAAAATTTAATATTATTCAACCATAGCCACATAGAAAGCTAAATAATCAGCATTGGACCTGTAAAAATTGGCATAGTGCATGTTCAGCTATCAATGCATCACTTTTCTACTTTCATACAAGAGATTCCACAAAAAATATATTATATATAAAGATTAAAATATAAAAATTTGCATTTATATAGAAAGCACTTATTTAGCAACTCAGCTTGAGAAATTAAGTTTATTATGCACCATACCTACTGTCTCCACGGTCCAATATTCAGAAGATTGACGTCCACCAAAGGGCCTAATATGTTCTTGGGATCCTTGGTTAGGCAGTGAATGATCCATATTACTATCCGGATTGCTTTGTATTGCTGAATCAAGATTAGGTGGTGAATCATGATTAGGTGGTGAGATATCCGTAGGTGAATTGTGAAATACCTCGTCGTTAGACTGATCAAAACCATTTTCAGGTAGAGGAGCTGATCTCAGGGGATTAGTAAACCGTTTACACTTCGCCATTGCTGTAAATGAATTTAACAACAAATAGTTAGAGAAAATAACTCAAAAAGCATGTTATATTTCACACAAAATTAGGCCAGAGATAAAATTTATGAACAAGCCAACGGATTAACCATAACCTTAAAATTAACAAATATATAAATAAGCTTTAACCTTAGATTTCTCATTATGAGTCAACTACGTCATCGATCAAGTGGTTTGTTGCCAATTGAATGTATTCATCACTGTTACCAAAATATTGATCAAGAGCTTGCTCTTGATGTGGCTCGTCCTCATCTGCAGCCTCTTCAATTTCATCACCCATTTCATACAAATCTCTTGGTTTTAAATGAACAACAATACTCCATCCTTTGTTAACGACATCATCTACATAATATACCATTGATGCTTGTGACGCTAGAATATAAGGCTCATCTTCTTCATGTTCACCGGTATGAATTGGTCTTTCAAAGTTAACACAATGAAAATGCCATTGATCTCTTCTATATCCTCTATGTCGAGTGGAATCAGCCCATTTACATTTGAAGAGAACAACAGTGAATCGCCCATAATAGCTAACCTCAATTATATCCTCCAACTTGCCATAATAGGGTACATCACCTTGTCTTAAATTTTTGTCCACTCGACTTGCAACACATGGTGTGCTAGAGGTTAAATATACTCCACTATTCTGTGTCCTCAAACCTTCTTCACGAGCAACAGTTCGAAATGTGCAACCATTTATTTTATAAGCACTATATCTCGTTGCATTTGATAAGGGGCCTCGTGCTAAAAATTTAATGTCAGTAGACAACTGTTCTATGGTATCCGGGTTCATTATCTGAAATTGGGATAAGTTATGAGGGTTAAAACGTTTATATTTTAACACCTTTTCCATTTCATAAACTCTAATAATTAAGTAACTTACTCGTTTTTCAAACCACGAAACAAATTCCTTAAATACTCTCTTCTCTATGTCTGTGGGGTTCGGTCTCCTTCCCTTTGAGCTTCTTCTTATGTATTCTCTAAATTCACTGCATTAGGAATTAATTTGGATTCAGAGTACGTCACTCACGAATATAGATTTTGAATATATTACTGCAAATAACCTCTATCTTTACTTACTTCACATAATCCTTGACGGCTTGACAATTTAGTAACACATATCTATGGGCTTGTAGCTTTTGCTTTTCATTCAACGTAAAAATTGTACCAGAACTCCCTGCTTTACCCACCGGCGGAAAGAGACAAGATTCTGAGCATCCCTTGTCAAGCGGGTCATCACATACACGTCTAGCTCTATTGAACCTTGTCTCAATATCTTCAAAATAGCGAGAACAAAAAGTGAGACATTCCTCAGCTAAATATCCTTCGGCTATAGATGCTTCTGCTTGTGCTCTATTCCGCACATGGGATTTTAGATGGCCTAACTCCCTAAAATAATATAAAAAAATCAAGTAAAAATGACATGACTAGAGATGCAATTCTAACGATCGTTAGTTCATCATACAAAATATTTTACCTCTCAATTGGATACATGTATCGATAATGCACTGGTCCTCCGAGCTTTGCTTCATCTACTAGATGGACTGTCAAGTGAACCATGACGGTAAAGAATGATGGAGGGAATAACATTTCCAACTGGCAAAGGACGACCACTATGCGTTGTTGGAGCTTGTCAAGTTCAGAGTTACTTAAGCTTTTCCCACAAAGGATCTTAAAGAATGAGCCAAACTCAGCCAATACTGCGGTAACATGATCTGGCAGCAAATGACGAACTGCTATTGGTAACAATTCCTCCAAAAGAATATGACAGTCATGACTTTTTAATCCAAAAATTTTTTTCTGTCCTTCATCCACACATCTCGAAATATTACTTGAGTATCCATCTGGTAGCACAACATTCTTCAATGCCGAAAGAAATAGCTTCTTGGTGTCACGTGTTAGTGAAAATAAAGATAAATGATATGATCCATTGTCACTTGGCCAGAGATCACGCCTTATGCCCATTTCTTTCAAATCTTTCCGTGCCTTGAGATTGTCCTTTGATTTTGCTTTGTCATTAAGCAAAGTGTACAAAATGTTATCACACACATTCTTCTCAATGTGCATAAAGTCCAGATTGTGACGCAACAAATTGGTTTTCCAGTACGGAAGATCAAAGAAAATGCTTCGCTTGTTCCACTGCTTAACTTCTCGTCGAGGTCTTTTCCCACCATTACGAGATTCTTCTCGTTGCTGATCTCGTGTTTCAACATCCTGTTGTTGTTCAAGAATGTCAGAACCTAATAACTTCTTAGGTGGACCACGCTCCTCTGTGCTTCCGTCAAAACGAACACGATTCAGTCTAAATCTATGATTTCTTCCCAAAAAACGTCTATGACCCATGAAGCACCATTTAGAACTATGACGGAGATAACAAGGAAAAGAATCAAAGTTACAAGTGGGACAAGCTAAACCGGTGTGTGTGTTCCAACCAGATAGCATACCTAACCCAGGAAAATCACTTATTGTCCACATAAGAGCTGCATGCATTCTAAATGTGTTTCCGGATGATGAGTCAAATGTCTCCACACCATCAATCCATAAATCTTTCAATTCATTTATAAGGGGTTGCAAGTACACATCTATCTTATTTCCTGGGGACTTCTTTCCTGGAATAACCATTGATAAGATGAAAGAAGTGTGATTCATACACATCCAAGGTGGAAGATTGTATGGAATCAAGAACACAGGCCAAACGCTATTAGTAGAACTCAAGGCTCCGAATGGATTAAAACCATCAGTTGCAAGACCTAGGCGAACATTTCGTGGCTCTTCGGCAAATAGTGTGTGCATCGCATTAAAATTCTTCCATGCTTCACCGTCCCTTGGATGTCTCAGTAATCCATCTCTTGCAGGTGCAGAATTATGCCATTGCATGTGCTCAGCCGTCTTGCTACACATATATAACCTTTTCAACCTTGGCTTCAGTGGAAAGTATCGCAAAACTTTTGCAGCTTGCTTTTTCTTTTTTTTCTTAGGGATCCATCTAGATATACCGCAATACTTGCATGTATCTTGTATGTTATCTGGAGTGTCATCTAGATATAACATACAGTCATTTGGGCAAGCATCAATCTTAGTATATTCTAGGCCGAGTTTGCAAATTACTTGCTTGGCCTTATAAAAACTAGAAGGCAGCTGTATTCCATCGAAAGTATCTCTCAACAAAGTCAATATCATAGTCATGGCCTTATCGCTTATTCTACACAAGACCTTTATGTGATACAATTTGATTAGAAACTCCAACTTTGTGCATTTACTGCCTTCGTGCAACTTTTCATTTCCGTCTTTTATAAATTCATTGAACTCACTACCATCATCAAAGGAGCCCTCATGTAATCTTCCATCTGCGATGTCTTCATCTCCATCGGGTATAACTGCATCATTCAATCCCATTATACCTTCATCCCCATGGTGGCCGAATACATCATGCAGCAATGTATTTAGCGGATTCTCTTGAGATGGTGGCGCTTGCACTTCTATACTACTTGGCTCAACAGGTTGTATCTCACCATGACGATTCCAGATCACATAGTTTCTGGGAAATGGCTTTAAGAGCAGGTGATCCTGAACTGTGTCTCTTTTATGCCATTTTCCAAATGCACATCGTGGACATGGACAACATATTCTATCCGAAATGGCCGCTCTCGCAAAAGCAAAATCAAGGAATCCAATTATGCCATCCATGTATTCCTTTGTTGTTCGAGGTTTTTCAATCCAAGTTCTATCCATTTGTAACTAATTTATTCAACCAAAAAATAAACAAAGTTGTAACATAGAGAAGGAATAGATAATTTATTTTTGTAAAGTAATTAATACATTAAATCTCGTCATCGTAATCATTATAATAAGTTGTTTACTTTTTTTATGCTATTTTATGTCACATTGATTTTTTTTAATTTTTCACACAGAAATACTAAATTATTCTTTAAGTATTGGTGTCGTTTTATTGGTGTAGAGTGATAGAAAATTTTAACAAGTTACAACTATTTAAGTTTTAATCTTCTAAACTAAATTCTAAGCAAATATAGTTTTTCATAACACCTTTAAGGATTTGAATAATTATTTTATATGTAATTAATTGGCTATTATTTTATACTTGGTTAGTTTTTTAATTAAATTTTTAGTCATAGATATATTCAATATTCAATAAAATAAATATTATAAAATTTTATGACAAGCATTCTAACTATAAAAAGTTAAGTTATAATTAAGTTATTGTATATTTTAAACGATTCAAGACTCGAAAAATACCATTCTAAAATGAGTTATATTTTATACATTTTGTTTTCCTGTGAATATTATTATGTGGCTTTTATGTTAAAGTTTATGTTGTTCAAAAATATTTTTGAAGCTCAGTCATTGCCAATCAACTAAATAAATCGAAAACTAGAAAAAGAAAAAAATCACTACAACATAAAAAGGAGAATAGATATTTCAAAAATAAAATCCCAAAAATGATATACATAGAATTGCAAAACTATAACTATTTTATTCAGAATAAAGAACATGTAATTACTTTATTGAGGCAGAGAATTACCTTGTAAAAGGAATCAACTGAATGGTGTGGATTAGATCCGAATGTATCAGTGATATAGGAGCAACAAGTATGCCAAATCAACTACTCAGATACTGCAAAAATAATTTTCGAACAAAAAATGATAAAAATAGTTTAGTATGAACATCAACAAATGAAAACTTTAATTTTAAATAACAAAATGCAACAGAAGGCACAATTATCACAAATCAAAATGTTCTCTTTATTTTAACTTCAACTATAAAACTGACTATCTCTATTTTTTATATTCACAGTTTAACTCTCTACATTTTTTTATTCTATAAAGAAATTTAGCATCTAATTTTCCCTAATCTATTCCCACAAATCAAATCTGCAACACCAAATTCTATCTCACAGGTCATGGCAAAACTCATCTGTGTAAGAAAAATCATTTCTACCAGTCTAGAACATCATGATAGGTCTAGAGGAGGAAAAAGGAAAAAAAAAACATAATTTTTAAAAATTGAAAGCTTTAAATTCCTGAAGATTAGATTTGCTTCAAATTTTCTCATAAGATTTTAACTAGGAACTGAGGAAGGTCAAAGTTAATGAAGCATGAAGCATTCTCTGTTTCAAATGAACTTGGAATCACTAAATATAATTTCATCTTTCAAGAAGCCAAATATCAAATTGGGAAAATTCAATAACACTAACAAATTTCTAAGCTCAATTATATGCTATCAAATTGTTACCTTTGCATAGAAGCACAGCTGCAACTATGAACGCCAATAGCAGCAGCAATGGAACGCGAACAGCAGCAACACAAATCCAAACCCGAATGCGAACACGAACAGCAGCAGCAACACGAATGCGAGTAGCAGGGGCACAACCGCGATTAGCAGTAGCAATCAATCAATATGTGTGATCAATTTCAGGAGTTGTCTACACACAAAGCAAGAGCCAATAATTAATATTAGAAACTACTCATTATCTAACATAATTGTTATGACTTTTGATAAGCTATAATTGAAAATTAGTTTAAAATTTTTAACAAGAAGGGAAGCTTTGACAAACAAGAAAGGAAGCTTTGACAAAATGCTTGCTGATGGTATGTTGCATTCTTCTGCATGTTTTCCTATCTTTAATTTTTACATGGTTACTCAAGCAATTTTGTCTTAATTGTGAACTTTTTCAGGAGCCAATGCACAGAACAATGCCATAACTCAATCTTCTGGAAAGGCTGCTGTGTGAATGGCTGCAACTAATCTTAATATTGGAATGGACTTGTGGAATGCATCTTCTGCAGAAGCTGATGCTCCAAAACTGAGAAACAATCAACCTGCCCCAGGAGCTGTCAACCCTCCTACTATAATGGGACGTGAAGTTGCACTTGGTGAACAGTGGATACAAGTATGATTTACACATTATCTTCTTGAACTTCAGGCCATATATTCATTGTTTTAAAAAACGTTTCCTTTTTATCTTGTGCATCTCTTAGTTGTTTCCTTTACCTTGCAGAGCCTTAGCTTTCCTTTCCTATTTCGGTTTTTTTAGGACGAACGTGACCTGAAGAGACAGAAAAGAAAACAGTCTAACAGAGAATCAGCTAGGAGGTCAAGACTACGCAAGCAGGTAGTTTACAGTTATCTTCATGCAAGCAATGGTTAAGGGTTATCAATAATATTTCAGTGTTTCCAATGCTACAAATTGACATCCTTCAATGTTTTTCATTTGTTGTATCCACCAGGCTGAGTGCGAGGACTTGCAAAAGAAGGTGGAACTGGGAAACGAGAGCCAGACTCTGAGAGAAGAACTTCAGAGAGTATTAGAAGAATGCGAGAAGCTTACAGCTGAAAATAATTCCATCAAGGTAAATTACACCTCCAAATTTTATTGAACTGAATTAGCATTGACCAGGTTATGGTCTTAAAACCTTAGATTATGTCCTCTAACAATACTTTTGCTGTCAACAGTCAACAGGAAAAGTTGGAAAGGTTATGTGGACCAGAAGCAGTTGCCAACCTCGAATAAATCACCTTTTTGTTATCTTCATTATAAGGAAACCCCGAGGTTTGATCAATTCCCAGAGCTAGAAGAGACAGACTTGCAGCTGCAATTCTATCACTGCCGGTTCTATTAATTAATTGAGCATAGGATATAGTATAATTTTTCTTCTTTGTTCACTAATTTTATTATACCATTAATTAAACCTCAATTGTAATTCTCCTGATGTTGTATTATACACGTCATTTCTGACTGAAACTATTTTCTTTTTCTCTTGAATGATGTTCAAGGCTTTTCCAATGTCATTGTGTCTTAATTAAGTGATAGCAATAATGTCCATTACTAATCACATTATAAGAATTCCAATTATATATATATACTTCATGTATTAATTTTACCCTGTTCTAGTATTATTAATAGTTATACTATGAGTCAAGTTATGTCCTTATATGTTAATAAAGTTGCAAAGAAAAACTAGTTACGTCCTTATTAATAGTTATAGTATTATTAATAGTTATTGGCTCAGGCAACTGGTTCTTCTTAGTAAACTCCCTCTCATTTGGATTATATATATATATATATATATATATATATATATATATATATATATATATATATATATATATATATATATATATATATATTATGAAAGTGATGCAGAAAAAGCACTTTTTGAAAGAGTATACATTATCATAAATATATTCTATAGCTGTTTTTTTAAATTTGAAACTAGCTAATAATTAATTAGCTATCCAAAGTGCACAGGTTTTATTTCTTCTGATCATTATTGTTGTACACAAATAATCTTAAAAAACAAATTAAACATATAGGTAGAACTTACTTTTTCTTGTCCAATGTAAAGATGTCTGTCCTTGTATATTTCTCAATGATGACCTGCAACATATAATACATCAAAAGTCAGAAGAAAAAAAAAACAGAAATGAACTACAAGAAAAACCAGTAGTCATTACTAAGAAAAAATTAGAAATTCATAAAACGGTAACCATAAGAAACAATTTTCAACCAATAGTGGTAACTGATTTTGTGTTACTATCAACAATATGAAACTAAAAGCCAAATGTGAAAATGTGAAATGGCAAAATTTGCAGAAATATAGTTAAGGAGCTCGATCTGGAAAATCGATTAAGATGCTTGTAGATTTCTTTTTTCATTCCTTTTCAACAATCAAAAGCCAACAAAAAATCATCAATGCACTATGATAATAATAATAACAATAATGTGCCCATTACATGCAAATAGAAGACAAAAAAATTGGAATATCAATTACCCACTGAAATGGAATTAAAAATTATAGAAACACAATTAAAGTTAAATTTAGAGCCATAAATTCATGATATTGTCATACAAAGCACTAATCAGAAAGGGGATAAATAGTTTATAAACCCTAATTAGTTCATATACATACCTTTTTTATGGAAGAACAGCTGCAACTAAGAACGTGAACATCAGCAGCAATGGAACACGAACATCAGTAGCAACACAAACGCAAACACCAATAGTAGCAGGAACTGGAACGCCAACAGCAGCAGCAATCGGAACGCTAATAGCAGCAAGATTATGAACGGCAGTTGCAATGGCACAACCGCGTATAGCAGCAGCAATCAATGAAGAAATGTGAACAATGAAGAATGAAGCAGTTACTATATCAGGAGAGTGGGAACAGAAAAGGGTGTTAGCGAGGTGGGAAAATGGATTTCGCGGGAAGAAAGAGCTTTTTGCATTGCCAATTGTTTGGGGAATTGATTTAGTTTTGGGGGAGTTTCAAAAATCCTACTATTCAAAATAAAAACTGCTGTAAATAAAACTCTTAACAAAATGAAAGATAACTTTTTGTTTTAAAAATTAAATTTGTAGGATTGTTTTAAAACTTCCGTTAATAAACTCCTACAATATAGCTTTTTTTCTGTAGTGAATAAATTCTATTTAATTAATTAATTAATTAATCAATAATAATAATAATTGTGAACAATTCTTTTAATTCTTTTGTAAATGCAGTCGTCTTTATTTAATTTGGAAAAAAATAAATATTATTTAAATTATATTATTTCTATAATTTTTTTAGGTAATCATCTTATAATAAATATATTAAAAATATGTTTAATTATTCTATTAGTATTTGTAGTTTTATTAAATTTGTAATTAGATTTCTATATTTTTTTTTCAATCACGTTCCTATACTATTTTTAATTTTATAATTAAGTCTTTTTGTGTCAAAAATATTAAAATCAACAGAATATTCTCTCTAAAAAATTTCTGATCAAAGTTCTAATTAAGTTTTTAATTGTGGGTACATTCAATTTGTATAAAAATATTTCATTAACTCTAGCATTCTTATACCGAAAAGGACTAAATTACAAAATGTAAAATAATATAAAGATTCAATTAAAAGAAAAAAATTTAGTAACTTAATTATAAATTTGATAAAATTAACTAATAAAATAATTAAATCTTAAGAATATAGTTGATTTAAATTTCAACTCTTTTTCATATATAATTAGACTCTTAAATATGAACTCTATCAAAGATTAATTTTTTTTTTGTAAATTGAAAATCTTTTCTTATTTTTCTGTAAAAAAGAATTAGTAGTAAATTTTTTACTTTCAAATATTTTTATTGTGTGCTTTTTAAGACTAGTTATTTTAATTTCGAAAAATATTTTTTTGTTGTTTTTTTGTATTATAGTCACAACATATTGTAACACTTATATTTAGTTTAGTTTTATAATAATATCTCTGATGTTTTAAATATATTTTAGTTTTATCTTTGACAGTTGACTTGGAGGGTGATACTAACCATCACAATGAAGAACAAAGACCAAGCTAGGTAGTGAAAATGGCCGAGAATAAAGAGGCTTGAAAATTAGCTGTAGAGTCAGGTGCTCAATGCAGCGATGAGGAAGATATCATGGCTATCTTGCAGGAGCAGAATGAAGTGATTGCTCTGAAGCGACGACAGACAAAGCAGAAAGACAAAATAGGAAGAAGTTGCTCAAAAACTTGTAAACAGGTGTGTACTAATTTTATGAAATGATTATAAGTTCATGGAATATTAGGGGGTTGGGAAGTTCAGGAAAAGTTGGTATGTTGAGGAATTTTAAAAGTAAGTTTATGTTGGATATGTTGGGTTTGGTAGAAACAAAGAAGGAACTTGTGAATAATTTGCACGTAGCTCGTATATGAGGTAGAGACAGAGCATGTTGGGAGTTTGTAAGTTCAACTGGGGTTTTTGGAGGGTTATTGTTAATCTGGGATGAGGGAATTTTTAAAATGACTAATTGCTACAAAGGAGACAGACGACTGTGTGTAGAAGGGGTTGTGGTAAAAGATAATTTTCATTGTGCTATCTGTTTGGTGTATGATTGGGAAGAATTGAGCTATATTGCAGGATTGGTCCAGGTGCCATTTTGTTGTTTGGGGGATTTTAATGAAATCTTGCATATGGTAGAAAGAAAAGGTGCGACTAGATTGTCGGCGTTGGCAGAAGATTTTAGAGCATGGATCAATGATATGGAATTGATTGATTTGGCACTAAATGATCGAAAGTATACATGGTTTAGAGGACAGTCGTGCAGTCGTATTGACAGGTGCTTAGTTTCTGTGGAGTGGATTGATGTGTACCCGGTGATGAGTGAATTCTTTGATGGTATAGAATTTCCTCAAATGAATGAATTCTCGTTTCAAGTATAGTTCTACACCAACAAACAATCCTCTAATAAAAAATTTGGGTTGTCACAAGTACAACCCCAATAAGAATTAACCGAAGTATTTAGACTTCGGGTCGTCTCACAAGGAATTGCAATGAAATGGTCAATTATTGGCTATGAAGAACAAGGGGTTTGGTTGATAAAAGGGGCAATAAAATAAATGATAAGAAAAGTAAAGAGAGCCATTAAAGAAAGCAATTAATAAAGAGAGACATTCATGGCAAGGTTTGAGATCATAGGCTTTCTATCCTAGTCATTAATCATAACAATACTTAACAAGAATTTATCTTATTTCGTCATCCCCAATGTTGGAAGAAGGTGTAAGTTATCTTCCATTAGAGAAAGTCAAACAAGACTAGTTAATCTCAAGTCAAAAATCTTAATCAACTCACTACTTGAATTAGCAAGAGATTAGAGTCATTGAAAATGATATTAACTAACAACTCTAGATCACCATTCTAAATTGGGTATTAATGACTCAAGATTGTCCAATTACTCTTCCCAAGCCAAGAATGCTCAAAATCTACTTTAAAGCCTAACCAAGCATTTTGTCAAATACTTGGAAGGCATAAAAGGAAAGCAAAGTAAAAATGCAAGAATAATAAATCTACCAACTACCAATTGCAAGAAAAGTAAATTCACAACTCAAATCAACAATTAAAAGAATATCAAACATTAAATTTCATTAAATGTAAACAAAATCCAACATGAGAATTCATAAACATAAAAGAGAGATAAAAGTAAAATTGACAAGAGAACTAAGAAGAATAGAGTAGTAGAAGCAATAAATTATAAAGGAAACAAGATGAATTCAAGAAATCATGCCTAGATCTAAGATGGAACTACCCTAGGAACCCTAATTCTAGAGAGAAGAGGGAGTTTCTCTCTCTAGAAACTAAACTACACGATGCTAAAAACTCCAAAAAAATTTCTCTTCCTTTACCCAAGCTTGAATTCTGCATGAAATAGCATCAGAAATAAGTTGGATTGGGCCAAAAATGAGCTACAAATCACTGGCCACGATTTCACTTTAGTGAATCATGTTGATCCATTGACACATACGCGTATAGTGCGCGTACACATCCCTATACGCGCGGAAAATATAGCAAATCTTATATCATTTCGAAGCCCCAGATGTTAGCTTTCCAACGCAACTAGAACTGCCTCATTTGGATCTCTGTAACTCAAGTTATGGTCAATTGAGTGCGAAGAGGTCAGGCTTGACAGCTTTGCGGTTCCTTCATTTCTTCATGAGTTCTCCCACTTTGCATGCTTTTCTCCTCACTTATTCCATCCAATACTTGCCTTATGAATCTGAAATCACTCAACAAATACATCAAGGCATCGAATGGAACTAAGGTGAGTTAAAATCACCAATTTAAGGGCCTAAAAGGCATATTTTCACATTTAAGCACAAATCAAGGGAGAATTGCAAAACCATGCTATTTCATTGAATAAATGTGAGAAAAGGTGATAAAATCCCCCAAATTAAGCAGAAGATAAACCAAAAAGTTAGAGTTTATCACCCGGATATGCGTCTAAGGGGAGGTCCAAGGGGTTTATCGGATCACTGCCCCTTGATTATAGAAGACAGCAGAACCTAAGTCTCGAGTTGTATAGAAGAACTTCATCACCCTCTTGGAAATCTTTCTTGCGGATATGGTGATCATGAAATGCCTTAGTCTTCTCCTTATAGATCCTTGCATTCTCACAGGCCTCCATCCTAAGACATTTGAGTTCTTCTAATTGCAACTTCCTTGCTATGCCTGCCTTGGTGAAGTCCATGTTGCATTGCTTGACCGCGCAATAGGCCTTATGTTCAATTTTAACCGGGAGATGGCATGCCTTCCCATAGACAATCCGGAAGGAACTCATCCCTAGAGGAGTCTTATAGGCCATTCTATACACCCACAATGCGTCACCCAACCGAGAACTCTAATCTTTCCTTTGTGGGTTCACCACTTTTTCCAAAACCCGCTTTATCTCTCGGTTGGACACCTCCGCTTGGCCATTAGTTTGGGGGTGGTAAGCGGTTGTAACCTTGTGTAGTACCCCATATCACTTGAGTAATGCTTCTATCTTGCTGTTGCAAAAGTGAGTACCTTGGTCACTCACGATTGCTCGTGGCGACCCATAGCGGCATACAATATTGTTTCTAATGAAAGAAACCACAGTATTAGTGTCATCAAGGCGGGTAGGAATCGCTTCCACCCATTTTGATACATAATCAACCGCCAATAGAATGTAAAGATATCCACTTGAGTTAGGAAATGGCCCCATAAAGTATATACCCCATACATCAAAGATTTCACAAAACAACATTGGTAGTTGAGGCATTTCATTTTGGGATGCATTTCCTCACTTTTGACATTAGTGACATGACAAACAATATTGATTTACATCCTTGAACAATGTTGGCCACCAGAATCCGCAATCCAAAACCTTTTTAGCTGTCCATTGTGTGTCAAAGTGACCACCACACTGGGATGAATGACAAGATTCAAGAATAGGGTGGAATTCGGACTCCGGGACACATCTATGAATCACTTGGTCTACCTTCCATTTTCACAGGTGAGGGTCATCCCAAATGTAGTACTTAGAGTCACTCCTCAACTTATCTCTTTGATGTTTTGAAAAGTTAGGAGGAAAGATATTGGCAACCAAGTAATTCACCATAGATGCAAACCAAGGAAGGCTATTGAAAATAGCATGCAAACCATCCAAAGGAAATGAGTCGTCAATCGGAAATGGGTCATATTTAAGATTTTCAAGGTAGCTCAGATGGTCCGTAACCAAATTTTATGACCCACTTCGATCCGTAATCTCAATGTCAAACTCTTACAAGAGCAAGATCCAACGTATGAGCCTAGGTTTCGATTCATTCTTTGTCAAACAAATATTTTAAGGCTGCATGATCCGTATACACCAGTATTTTGGAGCCTAGCAAATAAGATCTAAATCTATCCAATGCATGAACAATCGTTAGAAGCTCTTTTTCCGTAGTGGTGTAATTGGATTGTACCGCATCCAATCTCTTTGAAGAATAAGCAACAATGTAAGGGAGCTTACTCTCGCACTGTGCAAGCGCGGCACCTACAGTATAATTGGAGGCGTCACACATAATCTCAAATAGTTGTGTCCAATCAGGGCCTCTTACCATGGGTGCTATAGTGAGGGCTTTCCTCAACTTCTCAAATGCCCCTTTGCAAACATCATCAAACTCAAATTCCACATCTTTCTGTAACAAGCGGGATAATGGCAGGGCAATCTTGCTAAAATCCTTGATGAAGCGCCTATAAAATCCTGCATGCCCCAAAAAGGAGCGGATCTCCCTCACAGAAGAGGGGTGAGGTAAACTAGTAATGACATCAACCTTGGCCGGTGGTGTGCGAATTGTGAATCACACTTTTCACAACTCGTACCACTAACCAGCAAGTGCACTGGGTCGTCCAAGTAATACCTTACGTGAGTAAGGGTCGATCCCACGGAGATTGTTGGTTTGAAGCAATCTATGGTTATCTTGTAAATCTTAGTCAGGAAATCAATTATAATTATCAGTATGAATTGCGAAGAATAAAAGAGCATGGATTAAATACTTGTTATGCAGTAATGGAGAATATGTTGGAGTTTTGGAGATGCTTTGTCTTATGAATCTCTGCTTTCTCCCTGTCTTCTTCTTTACGCACGCAAGGTTCCTCCTATGGCAAGCTGTGTGTTGGTGGATCACCGTTGTCAATGGCTACCATCCGTCCTTTCAGTGAAAAAGGTCCAGGTGTGCTGTCACCGCACGGCTAATCATCTGTCGGTTCCCACTCATGCTGGAATAGGATCCATTGATCCTTTTGCGTCTGTCACTACGCCCAGCCCTTGTGAGTTTGAAGCTCGTCACAGTCATTCAATCCCTGAATCCTACTCGGAATACCACAAACAAGGTTTAGACTTTTCGGATTCTCAAGAATGCTGCCAATGGATTCTAGCTTATACCACGAAGATTCTGATTAAGAAATCCAAAAGATATTCATTCAATCGAAGGTAGAACGGAGGTGGTTGTCAGGCATGCGTTCATAGGTTGAGGATGATGATGAGTGTCACGGATCATCACATCCATCATAATGAAGTGCGAATAAACATCTTAGATAGAAACAAGCGTGTTTGAATAGAAAACAGAAATAGTTGCCTTAATTCATCGAAACACAGCAGAGCTCCTCACCCCCAACAATGGAGTTCAGAGACTCATGCCATCAAAGAGTACAAAGTTCAGATCTAAAATGTCATGAGTTACCAAATAAATCTCTATGATAGATAGTGCAGAAATCCACTTCTGGGGCCCGCTTGGTGTGTGCTGGGGCTGAGACTTAAGCTTCTCACGTGCCTGGGCTGTTTTGGGCGTTCAACGCCAGGTTGTAACCTGTTTCTGGCGTTGAACTCCAACTTGTAACCTGTTTCTGGCGCTGGACGCCAGACTGCAACATGGAACTGGCGTTAAACGCCAGTTTACGTCATCTATCCTTGAGCAAAGTATGGACTATTATATATTGCTGGAAAGCCCTGGATGTCTACTTTCCAACGCAATTGAAAGCCCGCCAATTGGACTCTTTTAGCTCCAGAAAATCCATTCCGAGTGCAGAGAGGTCAGAATCCAACAGCATCAGCAGTCCTTTTTCAGCCCGAATCAGATTTTTTGCTCAACTCCCTCAATTTCAGCCAGAAAATACCTGAAATTACAGAAAAACACACAAACTCATAGTAAAGTCCAGAAATATAAATTTTTCCTAGAAACTAATGAAAGTATACTAAAAACTTAACTAAAACGTCCTAAAAACTACATGAAATTAACCCCAAAAAGCGTATAAAATATCCGCTCATCACAACACCAAACTTAAACTGTTGCTTGTCCCCAAGCAACTAGACAAATAAAATAGAATACAAATAAGTCACAAAGCAATAATATCTCAGAGTTTTTGCTCAAATTCTAATTAAATGAGCGGGACTAGTAGCTTTTTGCTTCCGAACAGTTTTGGCATCTCACTTTATCCATTGAAGCTCAGAATGATTGGCATCTATAGGAACTTAGAATTCAGATAGTGTTATTGATTCTCCTAGTTCAGTATGTTGATTCTTGAACACAGCTACTTTTATGAGTCTTGGTCGTGGCCCTAAGCACTTTGTTTTCCAGTATTACCACCGGATACATAAATGCCACAGACACATAATTGGGTGAACCTTTTCAGATTGTGACTCAGCTTTGCTAAAGTCCCCAATTAGAGGTGTCCAGGGTTCTTAAGCAAACTCTTCTTTTTGCTTTGGATCTTGACTTTAACCGCTCAGTCTCAAGTTTTCACTTGACACCTTCACGCCACAAGCACATGGTTAGGGACAGCTTGGTTTAGCCGCTTAAACCAGGATTTGATTCCCTTAGGCCCTCCTATCCACTGATGCTCAAAGCCTTGGATCCTTTTTATTACCCTTACCTTTTGGTTTTAAGGGCAATTGGCTTTTTCTTCTTGCTTTTTCTCTCTCTTTTTTTTTTCGCATATACTTTTTTTTCTGCAAGCTTTGTATTCACTGCTTTTTCTTGCGTCAAGAATCATTTTTATGATTTTTCAGATTATCAATAATATGTCTCATGTTCATCATTCTTTCAAGAGCCAACATATTTAACATTCAAGAACATCAAATTCCAAAGACATATGCTCTGTTCAGGCATTCATTCAGAAGGCAGAAAGCATTGTCACCACATGTAAATAATTAGAATTTCTTTTATTAAAACTCGAAAAATATTGCCTCCTTATTCTAAAGAAAATCTTCTATTTTATTCATGTTTAATGATGATGAGAAAAATAAATTATAGCTTAATTGGAGATAAAATAACTACTAACTACTACTATAACTTCTAAGGTAAAACTTAAATAAGAACAATTATCACAGAGTTAAGGCTAAGATTAGAACTCAACAACCTTGAATTTGGGATGTGGATGTTCCTCTAGTCTGTGGGGTGCTTGGTCCTTCAAGAGATAACTTCTGACGCTTCAGTTCCTTTAAGTCACGCCCTTGCTCTTCTTGTTCCCTGAGCAGTTTGCAAAGCATGCTGTTTTGGTTTTGCTGTTCTTCTTTTATTTGGTCCATAGCTTCTTGCAATTTAGTAACAGATGCTTCAAGATGTTCCCAATATTCAAATTGAGGGATTTCTGGGAGAAATTCTTGTGCTCTCCTCTTGATGGGGTCATCCTGCACTTGTTATTTTTCCATTGTGGTTTTAGTGATTGGTTGCTCTACTGAGATGTACTCCGTTATTCCCATCCTTACTCCAGCATCTTTGCAGAGCATAGAGATTAAGCTTGGATAAGCCAACCTGACATCTTTGGAGTTCTTGTTTGCAAGTATGTAAAATTTAGATGGGATCAGTTGATGAACTTCCACTTCTTTTCCCAACATAATGCAATGGATCATCACTGCTCTTTTAACGGTGACTTCAGAACAGTTGCTAGTGGGCAATATAGAACGCCCAATGAAGTCCAACCATCCTCTGGCGACTGGTTTGAGATCTTCTCTCTTGAGTTGATTTGGGACACCCTTGCTGCTGGTGGTCCACTGGCTCCAGGGATGCATATATCCTCTAGAATCTTATCCAAGCCCTTGTTTGTTCTCATCATTCTCCTATTGAAGGAGTCTGGGTCATCTTTCAGCTGAGGTAGCTTAAAGATCTCCCTGATTTTGTCAGGGTGGATGTGAACAATCTTTCCTCTGACCAAAGTCCGATAGTCATAGAGGGCAGTTCCAGATATTCTCTGCCTGTCTGTTTGCCATAGATTAGCGTAGAACTCCTGAACCATATTTCTTCCCACTTTTGTTTCAGGATTAGCTAGGATTTCCCAGTTCCTGTTTCGAATCTGCTCTTGGATCTCCGGATATTCATCTTCTTTCAGATCGAACTTGACTTTCGGGATCACTGATCTTAGACCCATTATTTTGTAGTAATGGTCTGAATATTCTTTGGTTAAGAACTTCCCTTGATTCCAAAGTGGTTTTGGAATACTCTCTTTCTTGCCTCTTGGAGTGGGTTGTTTTCCTTTAGGAGCCATGATCTTAGTGGGTATGGTTTAGTGATCACGGATAAACACACCAAACTTAGAGGTTTGCTTGTCCTCAAGCAAAAGAAAAGAAAGGAGAGGGATAGAAGGAGAGCTAGTGGCGAATGGTAGATGGGAGGAGGGAGGCCGAATGTGGCTTTAAAAGGGAGAGGGGTGGGTTTTCGAAAATGTTAAAAAGATAAGATAGAAGATATGATTTATAAAAGATAAGTATGATATGAAAAGATGTGATTTAAGATTGAAAAGAAATGAAAGATATTTGAAAAAGATAAATTTGGATTTTGAAAAAAAGATAATGTGAAGATTTGAAAAAGATATTGATGAGTTGAAAAGATTTTAGAAGGAAAAGAGATAGATTTGTTTTGGAAAATTTGAAAAAGAGTTGGATTGGATTGAAAGAGAATTTATGTTTATGGATTAAGATACATTTGATATTTTTAAAGTAGGGTTTTTAGAAATTAAGGTTTTTGGAAATTAGGGTTTGTAACATGTTTACGCAAGAAATCATGAATTGAAACATGAAAATTAAAATTAAAATAAAAAATGTGAAACAAAAACGAGTTTACCTCCTCCCCACCATCCTGGGTTAAACGCCCAAATGCTGCATGTTTTGGGCGTTTAACGCCCAAATGCTGCTTCTCTTGGGCGTTCAACGCCCAGCTGTTGCTTCTTTCTGGCGTTGAACGCCAGGAACTCCTTTGTCACTGGGCCGTTTTCTAAACTCCCAGGATGCTGTCAATCTGGCGTTAAACGCCCAGAAGATGCTTCTTTCTGGCGTTCAACGCCTAGAAGATGCTTCTTTCTGGCGTTTAATGCCCATATGGCTATCCTTACTGGCGTTCAACGCCCAGTGGATGCTTCTTTTGGGCGTTGAATGCCCAAAATAGCCTTTTACTGGCGTTTTCTTGCCAGTGAGCTCCTTTTTCCTGTTTTGTGCTCTGAATCCTTCTGTAGCCCTGTGAACTTATGCAATTGATTCTTTACCTTGTTAATATTAAGCTCATGCAATTAAAATAAAAAAATAGAATCAAATAACAGAAAAAGTTAGCTAATGGTTGGGTTGCCTCCCAGCAAGCGCTTCTTTATTGTCTTTAGCTGGACCTTGCTGAGCTTTTAATCTAGTCTCAGCCTTGAGCACTCTTGCTCAACATTGCCTTCAAGATAGTGCTTGATTCTCTATCCATTAACAATAAACTTCTTATCAGAATCAATATCTTGAAGCTCCACATAACTGTATGGTGATACACTTGTAATCACATATGGTCCCCTCCACCGGGATTTCAGTTTCCCGGGGAATAGCCTGAGCCTAGAGTTAAACAACAGAACCTTTTGTCCTGGTTCAAAGATTCTGGATGACAGCTTTCTGTCATGCCACCTTTTTTATTTCTCTTTATAAAGCTTGGCATTTTTGAAAGCAGTGAATCTGAATTCCTCTAGCTCATTCAGCTGGAGCAATCTTTTTTCTCCAGCTAATTTGGCATCAAAGTTTAGGAATCTGGTTGCCCAGTAGGCCTTATGTTCCAGTTCTACAGGCAGGTGACAAGCCTTACCATACACAAGTTGGTATGGAGAGGTCTCTATAGGAGTCTTGAATGCTGTTCTGTAAGCCCACAGAGCATCATCCAAGCTTCGTGCCCAATTCTTTCTACGGGTACTTACAGTCCGTTCTAGGATTTTTTTTAGTTCTCTGTTAGAAACTTCAGCTTGTCCATTTGTCTGTGGATGATATGGAGTCGCCACCTTGTGGCGAGTCCCATACCGAACCATGGCAGAGTAAAGCTGTTTGTTGCGGAAGTGAATGCCCCCATCACTGATTAGTACCCTAGGGACACCAAACCTGCTGAAGATATGTTTCTGGAGGAACTTCAGCACTGTTTTAGTATCATTGGTGGGTGTGGCAATGGCCTCTACCCATTTTGATACATAGTCAACTGCCACCAGAATATAAGTGTTTGAGTATGATGGTGGGAAAGGCCCCATGAAATCAATACCCCATACATCAAACAGCTCAATCTCCAAGATTCCTTGTTGAGGTATGGCATAACCATGAGGCAAATTACCAGCTCTCTGGCAACTGTCACAGTTACGTATAAACTCTCGGGAATCTCTGTAAAGTGTAGGCCAGTAGAAACCACATTGGAGGACCTTGGTGGCTGTTTGCTCACCTCCGAAATGACCTCCATATTGTGACCCATGGCAATGCCATAAGATCCTTTGTGCTTCTTCTTTAGGCACACACCTACGGATTATGCCGTCTGCACATCTCTTAAAGAGATAGGGTTCATCCCACAAGTAGTACTTTGCATCGGTAATTAATTTTTTCTTTTGTTGCCTGCTGTACTCCTTGGGTATGAACCTTGCAGCTTTATAGTTTGCAATGTCTGCAAACCATGGTATTTCCTGAATGGCAAACAAATGCTCATCCGAAAAGGTCTCAGAGATTTCAAGAAAGGGGAAGGACGTCCCTTCTACTGGCTCTATCCGGGACAGATGATCAGCCACTTGATTCTCTGTTCCTTTTCTGTCTCTTATTTCTATATCAAACTATTGCAGAAGCAACACCCATCTTATGAGCCTGGGTTTTGAATCCTGCTTTGTGAGTAGATATTTAAGAGCAGCATGGTCAGTGTACACAATCACTTTTGATCCTACTAAGTATGATCTAAACTTGTCAATGGCATAGACCACTGCAAGTAATTTCTTTTCTGTGGTTGTGTAATTTTTTTGGGCATCATTTAAAACACGGCTAGCATAATAAATGACATGCAGAAGCTTGTCATGCCTCTGCCCCCAGTACTGCACCAATGGCGTGATCACTGGCATCACACATTAATTCGAATGGTAATGTCCATTCTGGTGCAGAGATAACTGGTGCTGTGACCAGCTTAGCTTTCAGAGTTTCAAACGCCTGCAGGCACTCTGTGTCAAACACAAATGGTGTGTCAGCAGCTAGCAGGTTGCTTAGAGGTTTTGCAATTTTTGAAAAATCCTTTATAAACCTCCTATAGAATCCTGCATGCCCCAGAAAGCTTCTGATTGCCTTAACATTGGCAAGTGGTGGTAATTTTTCAATTACTTCTATTTTAGCTTGATCCACCTCTATTCCCTTGTTTGAAATTTTATGTCCAAGGGCAATCCCTTCAGTCACCATAAAGTGACATTTTTTCCAGTTTAAAACCAGGTTGGTCTCTTGGCATCTTTTCAAAATCAGTGTCAGGTGATCAAGACAGGAGCTGAATGAGTCTCCATATACTGAGAAGTCATCCATGAAGACTTCTAGAAATTTTTCCACCATATCAGAGAAAATAGAGAGCATGCATCTCTGAAAGGTTGCAGGCGCATTAAACAGCCCAAATGGCATCCTTCTGTAAGCAAACACTCCAGATGGATATGTGAATGCTGTTTTCTCTTAATCCTGGGGATCTACTGTAATTTGGTTGTAGCCTGAATAGCCATCCAAAAAACAGTAATAATCATGACCTGCTAGTCTTTCTAGCATCTGGTCTATGAATGGTAAAGGAAAATGATCCTTTCTGGTGGCTGTATTGAGCCTTCTGTAGTCAATACACATGCGCCACCCTGTAACTGTTCTTGTAGGAACCAGTTCATTTTTTTCATTACGAACCACTGTCATGCCTCCCTTTTTAGGGACAACTTGGACAGGGCTCACCCAGGGGCTATCAAAAATAGGATAAATAATCCCAGCCTCCAGTAATTTGGTGACCTCTTTCTGCACCACTTCCTTCATGGCTGGATTTAGCCGCTTCTGTGGTTGAACCACTGGCTTAGCATTGTCCTCCAATAAGATCTTGTGCATGCATCTAGCTAGGCTTATGCCCTTAAGGTCACCTATGGACCACCCAAGAGGTGTCTTGTGTGTCCTTAGCACTTGAATTAGTGCTTCCTCTTCCTGTGGATTTAAAGCAGAGCTTATGATCACTGGAAAAGTGTCACGTTCTCCCAGAAATGCATATTTTAGGGATGGTAGTAATGGTTAGAGCTCGGGTTTAGGAGGTTTTTCCTCTTCCTGAGGAAATTTCAGAGGCCCTTTCAATTCCTCTGAATCCTCAAGATCAGGCTGAACATCTTTAAAGATATCTTCCAACTCTGATTCGAGACTCTCAGCCATGTTGATCTCCTCTACCAAAGAGTCAATAAGATCAACTTTCATGCAGTCTTTTGGTGTGTCTGGATGCTGCATGGCATTGATAGCATTCAACTTAAACTCATCCTCATTGACTCTCAGGGTGACTTCCCCCTTTTGGATATCAATGAGAGTTCGTCTAGTTGTTAGGAAAGGTCTTCCTAGGATGAGAGTAGCACTCTTGTGCTCCTCCATTTCCAGCACTACAAAGTCAGTGGGAAAGGCGAGTGGCCCAATCCTAACAATCATGTCCTCAATCATGCCTGATGGGTGTTTAATGGAGCCATCAGCAAGTTGGAGACATATCCAGGTTGGTTTAACTTCTTCAGTTAAACCAAGCTTTCTAATGGTGGATGCAGGTATTAGGTTGATGCTTGTCCCAAGATCACATAAAGCTGTCTTGGTGCAATTACCTTCTAATATGCATGGTATCAGAAAGCTCCCAGGGTCTTTAAGCTTTTCAAGAAAGCTTTTCAGAATGACTGCACTGCATTCTTCAGTGAGGAGAATTCTTTCAGTTTCTCTCCAATCCTTCTTATGATTCAAGATCTCTTTCATGAACTTGGCATAAGAAGGTATTTGCTCAAGTGCCTCTGCAAACGGAATCTTTATTTCAAGAGTCCTGAGATAATCTGCAAAGCGAGCAAATTGCTTATCCTTCTCCTCTTGGCGGAGTTTTTGAGGATAAGGTATCTTGGCTTTATATTCCTCAACCTTAGTTGCTGCAGGTTTATTTCTTATAGAGGTGGTTGGAGAAGCTTTTTTAGAGGGGTTGTTATCAGCACTTGTGTATGTCTGATCCCTCACTCGCATTTGAATGCCAGGGTTAGAAGCTAGAGTGTTGGACGCCAACTCCTCACCTGTTCCTGGCGTCTGAACGCCAGAACTGTGCTTCTTTTGGGCGTTCAACGCCAATTCCTTGCTTGTTTCTGGCATTGAACGCCAGGACTGAGCATGGTTTGGGTGTTCAACGCCAGCTTTCCACCCGATTTCTGGCGTTTGATTGCCAGAATTATTCCTCTCTGGGCTCTTACTGTCCTCAGATGGATTTTGGGTAGTTTGCTCATTTCTTGGCTTCCTGCTACCTTGAGGTGGGGCATCTAATGTTTTCCCACTTCTCAATTGAACTGCTTGGCACTCTTCTATTATTTGTTTTGACAGCTGCTGCTTTGTTTGCTTTAATTGTACTTCCATATTTATATTAGCCATTCTTGTCTCTTGTAGTATCTCCTTGAATTCGGCTAACTATTTTGTTAGAAAATCCAATTGCTGATTGAATTCAGTAGCTTGTTCTGCAGGACTCAGTTCAGCAGTCACTGTTCTAGCCTCTTCTTTCATGGAAGGTTCACTGCTTAGGTACAGATGCTGATTTCTGGCAATTGTATCAATGAGCTCTTGAGCTTCTTCAATTATCTTTCTCATGTGGATAGATCCACCAGCTGAGTAATCTAGAGAAATCTGAGCTCTTTCTATAAGTCCATAATAGAAAATGTCTAACTGAACCCACTCTGAAAACATTTCAGAGGGGCATTTTCTTAGCATCTCTCTGTATCTCTCCCAGGCATCATAAAGAGATTCATTATCTCCTTGTTTAAAGCCTTGGATGTCCAGCCTTAGCTGTGTCATCCTTTTTGGAGGGAAATATTGATTCAGGAATTTTTCTGACAGCTGTTTCCATGTCCTTATGCTAGCCTTAGGTTGGTTATTTAACCACCTCTTAGCTTGGTCTTTTACAGCAAATAGAAACAGTAATAGTCTGTAAACATCCTGATCTACTTTCTTATCATAGATTGTGTCAGCAATTTGTAAAAATTGTGCCAGAAACTCTGTAGGTTCTTCTTGTGGAAGACCAAAATACTAGCAACTTTGCTACACCATGATAATGAGCTGAGGATTCAACTCAAAGCTACTGACTCCAATGGAGGGTATACTGATACTACTCCCATATGAAGTAGTAGTGGGGTTAGCATATGACCCCAGAGTCCTTCTGGCTGTTCATTTCCACTTAGATCCATGATGGAGAAAGGGAGATGATGTAAAATAGAGAAAAAAATATTTTTATTTATTTGTTTATTTATTTCAAAAATAAAATAAATTAAAAAAAATAAATAAAAATGGGTGAAGATTTTCGAAAAATGAAGAGAGAGAGATAAAAAATTGTTAGAAAGTTTTGAAAAAGATATGATTGAAAGGATTTGATTGGAAAAGATATGATTTGAAAAAGATATGATTTTTAAATTTGATGATTAATTTAATGCTAATTTTTCAAAAATTATGAGTAGAATGAAGAAAAGATATTTTTTTTTGAATTTTATGATGAAAGAGAAAAACACAAAAAGACACACAACTTAAGGAATGCATATTTCAAGGAATGCATATTTCAAGTGAGAAGGTAGAGGCTTCAATTCAGTTTAAACTTCAAGTTGAGGTTCTTTTTCACCATGATCATGAAGCTCATCCTCATCGGCTTTCTCTTGTTTATCCTTATGTTTATCCTTCCCTTCAATAACAGGATAGTACAACCTGTTGTGATCTTCTCTTTGTATCTCCACTACTACCTCATCAATTACATCACATCGGAGAACAGAGTGCTCTTCAGGTGGATGTCTTATGGCCTCTTCCAAGTTAAACTTGATGGTCTTGTCACCTACCTCAAAAGAGTATGTGCCGGTAAAGGCATCCAATTTAAATTTACAGGTCTTCAAGAAAGGTCTACCAAGCAAAACGGAGGAAGAACTTCCATTATCCGTCGGAGGCATTTCAAAGATATAGAAATCAACCGGAAACACTAAATCCTTGATTGTCACAAGCACATCTTCCGCTATCCCTACTACGGTGATCACACTCTTGTTGGCTAAGACAAATTTGACGGCTGACCTTTTCAATGGAGCTAAATTCAACCTTGCAAATATAGAGAGTGGCATGATACTCACACAAGCCCCTAAATCACACATGCAATCATAAAAGGCAACTCCACCAATCCAACAAGATACTAAACATGGTCCGGGGTCACTACACTTTTCCGAAATGGATTTCATCAATGAGGAGATGGAACTACCCGAGGACAATGTTTCCAACTCACCAATCCTATCTTTGTGGGTGCACAAGTCCTTTAAAAACTTAGCATACTTCGAAATTCATTGAATGGCATCAAGAAGTGGAATGGTTACCTCAACCTTCTTGAATACTTGAAGCATGTTTAGATCAAACTCTGGAGTTTTCTTGGCCTTCTTTACCATGGAAGGGGATGGAATAGGAATGGATTCATCCACTATGGCCTTCCTCTTGGGCTCCTTAAGGCTCACTTCTTCTTCCTCTTGCTTTGTGTCTCCCTCATCTTTCTCATGTTGAACTTCAACAACCACTTCCTCCTCATGGATGTCTTCCATGGGCCTAGGAGGTATTTCTTCCAATGTAGTCCCCGACCATAGAGTGATGATGTTGAGACCGCCCTTTAAGTTAGGAAGGGGTTGGGATGGAAGGCTAGAAAAACTTGAGGCTTGATTGGTGTTGATATTATTAGTGGAAGGTAGGGACATCCTTGAGAGCATTTCGGCTATATTGGACATTTGAGCACTCATGTTACTAAATTATGCATTGAGATTCTTAGTGTTCTCTTAATTTTTCTCTATCATAACCCTAAGCCTCTCTTGCTCTTGGTAGAGTGTACGGTGAGAGTCATCACCTTGGGTTGTGGAAGAGGAAGGTTGGTTGGGTTATTGTCTTTGGTGAGGTGCTTGGTATCTAGGGTGGTTGTTTTGGTTTTGTTGTAAGTGTTGGTATGATTGATTATGGTGGTTTTGGTTGGCTTGGTGGTTATTGTTATGGTATTGGGAAAAAGATTGGTGGTTGTTGTGGTATTGAGAAGATGAGTTACCTTGGTTCCATCTTTGATTGTGGTTGTTTTCTTGAGCATTGTCCCTCCACCCTTGATTGGAGCTATTACCATGGGAATAATTGCTTTGACCTTGAGATTGATAGGGTGGACAGTTGTTGTAGTTGTTGGCTACCGCAAGAGTGTAATCCTCTTAGACTTGATGGCATTAGTCGGTGTAATGTATGGTAATAGAGCATAAACCACACACTCTAGGAGGAACTTCAAGTTGGAGGATTTGAGGTGGGGTTTGGATGGCTTGGATTGATTGAGATGCCTTTTGTCTTTGGTGAATCTCCTTGAGGAGAGTGGTCATTTCTCCAAGCACTTTAGTCAAAGCTGATTCGGAAGGAGGTGCTTCCACCACACTCTTGGGAGGATTATTCCTCACTCTCACATGTTGGGTAGCTTCGGCGACATCATTGATCAAACTCCATGCTTTCGCCGCCATCTTGTTCTTAGAAAGAGAACCACCACTAAAGGTGGTAAGCAATCTCTTATCCGATGTACAAAGACCTCCAGTGAAATAGCTAATGAGAAAATGAGTGTCTAACCCATGATGTGGACAAGATTCTAACAACCTCGTAACTCGAGTCCAATATTTATAGAGTGTCTCTTAGTCTCTTTGCATTATATCGAAAATTTCCTTCCGGATGTAGTCGATCTTCTCTGGAGGAAAGAAATTATCTAAGAACTCTCTTCTCAATAGGTCTCATTCAGTCACCACTTCATCAGGTTGGGAGTAGAACCATTCTTTTGCTTGTCCCTCAAGAGAGAAAGGAAAAGCAAAAACCATGATAGCAATCTCATCGGCACCATGCCTTCAAGCCGTAGAACAAGCTACTTGAAAGTCTCTCAAATGCCTAATGGGGTCTTGGCCAGGTAGTCCATGGTACTTAGGAAGCAAGTTAATTAGACTATTCTTCAGCTCAAAATTAAAATCAAGATTCGGATACCTAGATTGCAACGGTTGAAGAATGAGATCCGGTGCTCCTTGTTCGTGCAAGGTAATCCTACGTGGCTCTGCCATTCATTTTTCACCTGTAGTATGTAAGGATATATCAGTAGTGCCAATAGAAGGATAGGAAGTTCCTTCGTTGAATATGGACTCTAGATCACTCTCGGTTCCGTCTAGTATTTCGAAAGGTTTCTCAAGAGAGGCCGAAGCACAAGCCGTGTAATCCAACCGACGCCTAGCTTGCTGAGTATGTAGTAAGGTTCTTTCAATTTCAGGGTCAAATTCGGTTAAGCTAGGATTCGGTTGAGACTAAATCATTCAACTTAGAAGTCATAGCTCATGCATTAGAGAAAATCTAAACTAAAAAACAAACTAATTAAAGCAAGTAAACTATTTACAATATTCACATATTCACATAACCAATATCAAAGCACACGTTGCAACCATTCCCTGGCAACGGTGCCAAAAATTTGATAGAGGGGGGAATTATCGTCGGCCTAGAATTTCTCAAAAATCAAATCATTGTCATTGTATAGTCCTAGGCCGACAAATAATTCTCTTGATCAAATTTTGATATGGTTGTCACAAAGTCAACCCCAATAAAAAGTAACCGAGAGTATTAATCTCGGGTCGTCCTCAAGAGAATGGGCAAACGTGTGCATCAATATTGGTTAGAATTTCGGGGTTGGGAGTCATAAACAAGAATTTAAACTACTAAACTTAACATGCAAGAAATCTTAAAGTACAAGAAACTAAATCAAGCAATTAAAGCAAGGTATAAGTAAATTTAATCTAACAAGGTAACATATAAAGCTACTTCTATTCTAAGACTAAATGAACAACTAAACTAACTATAACAAGAATCAAGCAATTGGAATTTTTGGGTTTCAAATATGAATTTATAAGAAGGAACTCTTGGCTAGGCATAGGAATTGGGATCACCATCCTTGTCTAATAACCATATATTGATAATTATGAGGAACCAAGCCCATTAAGTCTACTGCTACAAGTGAAGTATGTCAAATGGCTTGGTCAATTTCAACTCATAAGTCCTAATCTATCTACTAATTGGCTTAGTAGTAGATTAGCGTCAAAGGGTATCAAAATGACCACTAAGGGTTCTCAAATCACCAAATCAATTAGACCCAATGACTCAAGGTCTCCCAATTCCCTTAGCCTAGGCCAAGAGTATAGAAAACTACTCCATAATCAAAGGAAATATTTCATCAAACACATGGTATGCACTAACTAAAGACATGTTTAAATTGCAAAATCAATTGAAAATTACAAGTACCCATAAACAATTATCAATAGAAAACAACTCAAATAACACTATCAATCATAGAAAACATCATTGCACTAAGAGAAATTCAAAATCAACAAAGTTCATAAAATGGAAAGAAAAGGAGAAATGACAAGAAAACACAAATTCAACACAAGATCTAAATAAAATTATAACTAGAGAACTCAAATTAAGTGATTGAAACTAGAATTAACAAGACCTAATTCAGAAATTCAACAAAGAAAGATCAAAACAAACTAAATCTAGAGAGAAGTGAGAGTTTCTCTCTCTAGAAAACAAGAACAAAAAATTAGCTAAAATTATCTGTATGGTGTGAATGAGTGAGTCCCCCCTTTCCCCCTTGGTTCCTTGGGTCTTTTCCATACAGAATTCAACTCAAATTGGGCCTGGAGCCTTGCAGAAATTTCCAGTCACGATTTCATTAATAAGGTCACGTGCTAGGCGTCACGCGTGTGCGTCGGCCACGCGTGCGCGTCGGTGAGATTTCGCATCACCACGCGAGTGCGCCAGCCTATGCGCGCCAGTCCCAGTTACACACGGCCACACGTGTGCGTCAGCCACGCGTGTGCGTCGCCACCAATTTTCCAAAGCTCCATTCTTCATGTCCTTTCCACCTGTGCATACTTCCTTTCCATCTTCTAGACCAGTCTTGCCCTGTAGATCCTGAATCCACTTAACAAATCACAGCATCGAATGGTAATAGAAGAGGATTAAAAATTGTTGTTTTTAGGGTTAAAGAAGCATGTTTTAAACCATGAAGCAAAATTAGGAAGGAAACACAAAACCATGCAATTTATATAAATAAGTGTGAAAAATATTGATAAAATCTCCTAATTTCTACACAAGATAAACCACAAAATTTGGGTTTATCAAAGGCCTAGTTACATAGGACAATGTGATTAGCAGATTTTTGACTAAATTATTTCCACCTCAAAGGCTGACCAAGCTAAGGACTGATGTTCAGACCTTCAGGAAACAAAAGGGTGAATCTCTCTATGATGCTTAGGAGAGGTACAAGGTTATGCTCAGAAAGTCCCCTCCCGACATATTTCTGGACTGGATAGAGTTGTAGATCTTTTATGATGGGATTACTCAAACTGCTAGGACTTCTTTGGATAATTTTTCAGTAAGATCCCTTCACACGAAGAAGCCCACTGAAGAGGCTCTAGAATTAATTGAGATAGTTGCTAACAACCAGTATTTATACTCTTCTGAGAGGACTGTCATAAGGAAAGGAGTCATAGAACTAGATGCTTTGGACACTATTCTTGCTCAGAATAAAGCCATGTCTCAACAGATAAATGCCATTACTCAACACTTGGGTGGATTACAAGTTTCAGCTATTAATACCCAAGATGTTTCTTATGACATGGATAGTGAATTTCTTCAAGGTGAGAGTTATGATTATGGTCAATTTCCCTTTGAACAGGTTAATTACATGGAGCATTTCCTCAAGATCCCCTAATAATGATCCTTTTTCCAAGACTTACAATCTGGGGTGGAGGAATCACCCAAATTTTGGATGGAAAAATCAACCACAGAGCCAACCAAACTTCAACAACAATAACTCTGCTCAGGTTAATTTCAATCAGAATAATTTCAACAACAATAACCATCAATTTCAGTCTCCTCAACAATACCATGCGTCCTCTCCTTCTCAAAAACCTTCTGACTTGGAATCTCTAGTTGTAGAACTCTCCAAGAACACAAATAGTTTCATGTAGAAAACCAAAGCTTCGATTAGAAACTTGGAAGTTCAATTAGGTCAGTTGAGCAAGCAAGTAGCTGAGAGGCCTCCTCACACCTTCCCTAGTGATACAGTTCCTAACCCAAAGGAAGAGTACAAGACCATATATCTGAGAAGTGGTAAGATAGCAAGTTCAGAAGCACAAGTTAGTGAGGAGCCGGTTGAAAAAAAAAGCTCCAGAAAAAGCTCAAGAGCCCTGAGAGGCACCTAAGCAACCCTTTTTCGGTTGATGTTGAGCAATATAAAGTGAAATCTCTAGTGCCTGAGTACAAGCCCATAATGCCATATCCTTAGAGGCTTCAGAAGGCATCCAAAGACAAGCAATTTTTAAGATTCCTAGAAGTCTTCAGAAATCTTCAGATCAACATTCTCTTTTCTGAGGTTTTGGAGTAAATGCCTCTCTATTCTAAATTCATGAAGAAATTGTTGTCCAACAAGAGGAATTGGAAAGAGAGTAAAACCGTGGTGCTCACCAAGAAATGGAGTGCAATTATCCAGAAGGATTTCCCAAAGAAGATGCAAGATCTGGGAAGCTTTTTAATTCTTTGCACCATTGGAGATATTACTAGTAAAAGTAGGACCATTCATTTTTCCTATTGATTTTGTGATACTGGATATAGAAGAAGATGTGAATGCTTTCATTATGTTGGAAAGACCTTTTCTAGCTACAGGAAGAGCCCTTATTTATGGGCAAAAGGGTAAGTTGACTCTGAGAGTCAATAATGAAGAGGTTGTTCTTAATATGCTTGAGGCCTTGTAACATCCTAGTGATTCTGAGGGATGTATGAGAGTCGACCTTATTGAGCCATTGATTCAAGAGGTCTTTGAAGTGGAAGAGCTTGATAGTATTTTGAAACCCCCTTAAGAGGATGGTTTGCTAGAGATTGATGATTCACCACCACAAGAGGGGGAACCAAACACGCCTAGCAAGGAGAAAGGGCCACCTAAGCTTGAGTCGAAGCCCTTGCCTCCCTCTCTGATGTATGCTTTTCTAGATGAGCAAGATTCCTATCTATTGATCATTAGCTCCTCTTTGAGTCTTGATGAAGAGGAGGCATTGATAAAGGTGCTTAGAAGCCACAAAATAGCTCTTGGATGGATTATTAGTGACCTGAAAGGGATAAGTATGGCTATGTGTATGCACAAGATTCTACTTGAGGAGGATGCTAAACCAGTAGTGCAACCACAGAGGCGGCTAAATCCAACTATAAAAGAGGTAGTTTAGAAAGAGGTTATGAAGCTCTGAGAAGCCGAGATAATTTACCCAATTTCTGACAGTCCATGGGTGAGTCTCGTGCAGGTGGTTCCCAAGAAAGGAGGCGTGATAGTGGTCAAGAATGAGAAGAATGAGCTAATTTCTACACAGATCATCACCAGGTGGCGTATATGCATTGACTACATGAGGCTCAACACTGCAACTCGGAAGGACCACTTACCCTTGCCTTTTGTTGATCAAATTCTTGAGAGGTTAGCTGGACATGCATTTTATTATTTTTTAGATAGTTATTCTGGATATAATTAGATTGCAGTGGACCCTCAAGATCAAGAGAAGTTGGCTTTCACTTGTTCCTTTAGTGTATTTGCTTACTGAAGAATGCCGTTTGGACTGTAAAATGCCCCCAGAAACTTTTCTAAGGTGTATGATTTCCATATTTTCTCACATGGTTGAAAATTTTATTGAGGTATTTATGGATAATTTTTCTGTATTTGGTAATTCTTTTGATTCTTGCCTGAGACACCTTTCCTTAGTTTTGAAGCAGTGCCAAGAAACAGACCTTATTTTGAATTGGAAAAAATACCATTTTATGGTAACTGAAGGTATTGTTCTTGGACACCAAATTCAAGGAAAGGAATAGAGGTTGATAAAACTAAGGTGGAGGTAATTGAAAAATTATCATCACCCACCAATGTAAAGGCAATCCGGAGTTTCTTAGGATATGCAAGATTTTATAGAAGGTTTATAAATGATTTTTCTAAAATTTCTAAACCTCTGAGCAACCTCTTGGTTGCGAACATTCCTTTTTGCTTTGATGATAATTGTCTGCATGCTTTTGAGACTCTGAAAACTCATCTTATCTCTGCACCCATCATAGCTCTTCCTAACTGGGATTTACCGTTTGAATTTATGTGTGGTGCCAATGATCATGCTATAGGAGCTGTCTTAGGGTAGAGATAAGACAAGCTTGTGCACGTTATTTATTATGTTAGCCGTGTGCTAAATGATGTGCAATAGAATTACACAACTACAGAAAAAGAACAATTAGCTATAGTTTTTGCTTTTGATAAGTTTAGGTCCTATTTGATTGGTTATAAGGTTATTGTTTATACTAACCATATTGCTCTTAAGTACCTTCTAACCAAATAGGATGCTAAACCAAGATTGATCAGGTGGGTGCTCCTTCTTCAAGAGTTTGATATTGAGATTAGAGACAGGAAAAGGTCACAGAATCAAGTGGCTGACCACCTCTCTAGGATTGAGCCTGAAGATGGTGAATAACAACCCATTCTGGTGAATGAGACCTTTTCTGATGAGCAACTCTTTGCTATACAAAGAGCCCATAGTTTGTAGATATTGCAAATTACAAGGCTATGAGGTTCATCCCAAAGGAATATAGTAAACAATAGGTGAAGATGTTGCTCAGTGATGCCAAGTATTTCTTATGGGAGGAGCCTTATTTTTTCAAGAGATGCTTAGATGGTATCATCCGATGATGTATTCTAGATGAGGAGGCTGAATTCAGAGGGACATCCATATCAGTTGGGGCGACATGATCTGAAGCTAGTAGCCCGAGGTTAGTTGGAGTTTATCCAATGATCCATCATTTTGACTAGTAACCACTTTGAGGTTACCGTGGACCTGGTGTATCCTTACAGACCAGCACCTCAATTTACCAAGACACATTCGGCATGCTATGGGACACGTACAAATTGCGGACAACTTATCTTTTCCCACCTTGGTTTCAGATCTAGTCTCAGCAGCCGGAGTCTCCTACAGAGCTGGGGACACCAAGGCCATGATTCCACAAGATGATCAATACGTCCCTAACGAGAAGTATATCAGACCTCCAGCAGCAACTATCAACCGGAGCACGGAACCAGCAGAAGATATTCCTTCTTCTTCCATACCACAAGCACCTTCTATAAACCAACTGCTCAATCAGATACTTGAAAGGCTAGAACGGATTGAACGGAAAGGAAAGCAAAGAGAGCGCCGTAACAAGCGCAGATTTACATACCTCAAGGAGCTACTTGTTGGTAACCACCCACCTAGAGAAGACCCAGACACCCCAGACTCTACCTCATTTACCAGCACAGGGAGCCATGACGGTCCCGATGATGGAGATGCTGCTACCAGCCCCCCTTTGTTCCTGACAAATGGGACCGAGGACGGTGCAAAGCTTTAAGTGTGGGGAGGTCGGTCAGTACCTGACTTCCAGAGGTAATTTCTTTTCCTTAAAACACCAATAAATAGGATATTTAGTTAGTTTTTCTTTTATTCAGAATAGGATAAATTGCATAGTAATAGGTTAATTGCATGCATGTTCTACTTGATTGAAAAATAATAAGTTTCTTTTTAAGACCCTATTTTTGAAAAATTTTACTAATTTAAAATAAATCTTTTGTGTTAAACTTGTTTGAAGTTGTAACTGGAACATAGTTAAAAAGCTAAGAACACACAACCCGTGGGATTTTGAACCTAATTACATGGTTATATTATTTAACCATAAATATTTTATTCTTGTGTGTTCACTTCTCTATGATTGTAATCTTTATTTTGTTTTATCCTATATGTCCAATGTTTAATGTATCTATATGCATGTATATGATTGATGCCATTACTTGTTTAGCTCACTTATCCCAAATAAACCTACCCTTCAATTACCTTTGTTAGCCACTTTAAGCCTTTTTAATCCCATTTGTTCTATATTTTACCACATTACTAGCCTTAAGCGAAAAAACAATTAAATATCCCAACTGAATCTTTGGTTAGTTTAAGATAGAAATTGTGGGAACATGGGTTAATAAGGGAATGTGTCATGATAAAATAATGGGAATTTGGGTACCTACTCATGTAAAACTAGAAAAATTAAAAATCCATGTGCATTAATAAGCTATGTTTATTTTTAATTTAAAAAATTCAAAAAATATTTATTTAATTAAATAAGGGGACAAAACTACCCCAATTCTAAATTAAGTTAAGCTCCAATGCATATGTGATAAGAAAATTAAAAGAAAAAGTTAATGCATGAGTATGTAATGTAAAAGTGAAAATTATGGGTAGCTAGACATGAATTAGAATTATAGAGAGTATATATATGTTAGGTGAAGGCTTAGGTTAGTCAAAGATTCATATTCTAGCTCACTTAGCCATATATATACCCTTACCCTTACCTTAGCCCCATTACAACCTTGAAAAGACCTCATGATGTTTGCATTAGTACATTAAATATTGTTGATTGGTTAGGTGAAGAACAAAATTTAGAAAGCATGATTAGAGAAGAATAGAGTGCTTACCCTATACACTTGAGAGACTAGAGTACATATACACCATCAGTGAGGGTTCAATGCTTAATTCTACGTTCCCTACTTTTATAAGCTATCTTCTTATAATGTTACCTGTTTTTACTATATAAATTGAATTAGTGGAATTTGATTTATGTTTGTCTTGAAGAGCTTTTTTATTTTTAACTAAGTAGACAAGAATCATATAGTTGCATTCATATATATAGGTTGCATTGCATTGCATGAGTCTTACATTTCCCTACTCATTTATTTTATCTCCTTAAGTTAAGCATGAGGACATGCTAATGTTTAAGTGTGGGGAGGTTGATAAACTATTATTTTATGATTTATATTGTGTTTAATTGAGTGGTTTTATCAAGTCTTTACCTACTTATTCATATAGATTGCATGAATTTTATAATTCCTTCCTAGTATTGTTTATGGTTGAAAACTTGCTTCCTAGAAACCTTTAATTAGTACATTTTAACTCTCCTTTATACCACTCGATGCCGTGATCCATGTGTTAAGTGTTTCAGACTTCATAGGGCAGGAATGGCTTGGAGAATGGAGAGAAAGCTTGCAAAAATGGAAGGAACACAAGAAACCAAGGAGATGACCAGTGAACAATGACGCGAGCGCATGGCCCACGCAAGCGCGTGAAATGAAGAAATCGCAGCGACGCAAACGCGTGGAGTGGAGTCTGCATAAATGACGCGAACGCGTGGACGACGCAAACGCGTGACAAGAAAAATTGCCGAATGACGCGAATGCATGGACGACGTGTACGCGTGACCAGCGTGATCTGTAGAAATAACAGAATACATTGGGGGCAATTTCGGGCCACGTTTTGACCCAGTTTTCGGCCCAGAAACTCAGACTAAAGCTAGGGAACATGCAGAGACTCAATACGTATCCACACACATTCAGATTCATCACATTAGGATTACTTTAGTTTTAGATCTGAATCTAGATTAGTGTTACATTGATAGTTTATGCGTTTGTTTTGGATTGTGGATGTTGAAGAGCCATTACCTCCATGAAGACATTACTTTAGTTTGTTTCCTTTATCCTTTACTCTTTTCAGTTGATTATTGACTCTATTCAATTAAGTATGTTACATTTTGAGTTTATTAATATATAGAGTTATTTTTATTTTTAATTAATTTTAAATCCCTCTATTTTATTTTATTCAATTATGTCTTCTTATATTTTTATGATTATAAAATCCATGTCAATGGAGTAGAAATTCTACTTGACATGGGGGTTAATTAAGAGGAGACACTTGAGTTGGAATGCTCAAGTGCTTAATTACATTGGACGTTGTAAGCCAATTCTGTACCTACTAACACTAGACCTCCCCAAGGGAGAGGACTAGGAATTATGGGTAAGAGTTAGTTCAATCACTATACTTTCCCTTATTCAGTAAGGGTTAACCAAGTGAAAACAACAACCTCTTTACACTACACTTGAGAAGATTCCAACAAGGATAGAACTTCCAATTAATTATTCCCCCAGTCAAGACCTTTTAATATTAATAATAATTCTTAGTTAATTACTTTAATTTACAATTACTTTTAATTACTCATTATCCAACTTAAACTTTCTGAAAATTTTCTGATTAATAAATTAGCACTCTTTCCTGCAACTCGTTGGGAGACGACCTGGGACTCATACTCCAGTATTTTTATTTCTAAATTTTGTGACAACCCTTTTTAAATTGGTGAGGCAGATCTTAGCTGGTTAAGAGCTATACGTGCAACGCTGTTCTCTTATTTAAAATCTCTTAATTGGTTAACTTCTGTCACGCATCAAGATGGCCTTCCTTTTAAAAGCCTTGTGGTTGCTGTCATTGCTCGGTAAGGTACCCTCCTTGATGTACTTTATGAATGGAGTCCGTCAATCTATGTCCTGTTTCATACTTAAGACATGTATAAGACTCACACTGGGCTTATCCAGCGTGTATTGTGATAAAATGGGCATGTTAGTGTGTTTTCGTGTAGTGGCTAACTTAGATAAAGTGTCAGCTCGACTGTTAAATTATCGAGATATGTGTGTGATTTCAAATGAAGTAAAATGTATAATGAGATCCTTAGCCATGAGCCAGTACTGCTCAAGGAGAGGATCTCGTACCTAAAAAACACCATTTATTTGCGGGACGACTAGTAAGGAGTCGCAATAGACCTTTAAGTGATGAATATGCTTTTGCTAGATGTAAGCGATCCAAGAGAGCTTCATACTCAGCCTGATTCTTAGTTGTTGTGAATGAGAACTGTAAGGATTGTTCGATGGTGATGTTTGTCTTGTCCTCGAGAAGGATACCTGCTCTACTTCCTTCATTGTTGAATGCTCCATTAACATGTAGGCTCAAACTCCTTGGTTGTTCGTTTGGAACGGTGAACTCTGCAATGAAGTTGGCGAACATCTGAGATTTTAAAGCAGTCCTTGGTTGGTATTGAATGTCAAATTTGGACAACTCGATAGACCACTTAATGAGCCTTCTAGCCACCTCTAGTCTGGTTAGTATATGTCGTAATTGTTGCTCAGTGCGAACAATGATAAGATGGCTCTGAAAGTAATGTTGAAGCATGCCTGCTATTGTTATGAGTGATAAAGCTAATTGTTCAAGCTTTGGATATCGCAACTTGGCTAGCTGCAGTATTTTGCTCACAAAGTACACTGGGAATTGTGCTCTTCCTGTTTCAATGACAAGAACATAGCTAATTGCATAATTAGAAACAGAAAGATATACATATAGAGGTTTACTGGCCTCTGGCTTGTGCAAAATGGGTGGTTTGGATATGATCTCCTTTAATTCTTGGAATGCAACCTCACAATCTGGATTCCACTTGAACTTCCTTTTCTTTTCTAAGGTTCGGAAGAAGTGATATAAACAATGTGCAATGGTCAGTAAAAATCGTGATAACACGGCTAAACAACCAGTCAACTTCTATACTTCTTTGATATTTTTGGGCCTTTTCATTTGCAATATAGCTTGATATTTTTTTGGATTGGCTTCAATTCCTCGGGAAGTTAACATAAACCCTAGGAATTTTTTGCCCTATACCCCGAAAGCACACTTTTCTGGGTTGAGGCGCATATTGTATATTCTAAGTTGATCAAAGATCTCGGTTAATTCTAAACAGTGAGAACCCTCTTGTGGAGTCTTTTCTACCATGTTATCTATGTAAACTTTTATGTTTCTGTAGAGCTGTTGTTGGATGATTTTATTCATCAACCGTTGATAAGTTGCACCTGCATTCTTAAGTCCAAATGGCATTACCTTGTAACAAAAATTACTAAACTCGGTGATAAAGGCTATTTTATCTTGATCTTTTGGATGTATTTAGATTTGGTTATAACCAGAGTATGCATCTATGAAGCTCATACTACCAAAGCCAGATGCATTATCTACTAAGTTATCAATGCAGGGAAGAGGCTATGCATCCTTGGGGCATGCTTTATTAAGATTAGTAAAATCAACGCACATGCGTCATTTACCTGAATGTTTTCTTACCATTACCACATTAGATAGCCAAGTTGTGAATCGTATCTCTCGGATGAACCCGGTTGTGAGCAGTTTTCTGGTTTCCTCCAGGGATGCCAACCTTTTCTCAGTTCCTAAGTTATGCTTCTTTTGGGTAACTGGTCAGGTAGAAGGGTTGATTGCTAACTTATGGCAAATGATATTCAGATTAATTCCGGGCATCTCCGCAGGGGTCCATGCGAATAGGTCAGCATTGTCTCATAGTAAGTTGATCAACTAGCATCATTCATCTGCAGACAAAGCATGACCAATGTATGTGAAACGATTAACATTGTCAATTAAAGATACCCTCTCTAGATCATCCATTAGAAGTGGTCGTTCATGGAAATCGGCTTGAAGATTCCATATTTGATAGTAATGGTAAGTCTTCTGCATTGTAGACTGCTTGAATGTGTTCTTGTTTGATGGGCTTCTCCGATTGTTGCTTCAAACTCGCATTGTAACACTGGCAGGCCTCTTTATGGTCACTGTATACTGTCGCAATGAGGTTATCCTACACATGGAACTTAACACACAAATGCATAGTAGAGACTATGGCTCCAAATGAGTTCAAAGATGGTCTACCAAGAATAATATTATAAGGACTAAAATAGTTAACAACGAGATATTAAATGTCTACCATTTTTTAATTTGGATGGTCTCCCATAGTTGTTCTCAGCCGTACATAATTGAGGACAGGCACCCACTCTCCAAAGAATGCTACCAGTTTTTCTAAAGAGGACTGCATTACCTTCTCATTGAGGTTCATCTTCTGGAACGTGGAATAAAATAGTACATCTGCACTGCTTCCTGGGTCAAGCAACACTTTTTTTTACTACAAGTTCTCTAACCTGCATAGATATAACTAATGGATCATCCAAATTGGTATTTTCGGGTTGAAAGTCAGATTTGGTGAAGGTTATTGCAGGAGTTTCTTGATACATCGACTGTGCGGGTATAGTTCCATCCACTGCCAACATTACTCTGTAACTCTTTTTTCTGGCCGAGCTTGACGTCCCTCCTCTGGCAAACCCTCCTGATATGTAGTTTATGACCCCACGTGTTTGTGTGGGATGATTAGGACTTTTTCACTTTTCCTTGTCCCTACCTATTGTAGCTGGATGATCATTGGACAATTGTTGTGATGGGATCATCTCTTTGTGGAGACGACCACTGACGTACTTATCTAAGAGTCCCTGGCGAGCTAGCCTTTCCAAAAGGTCCTTCGCGATGATGCACTCATCGGTGGTGTGGCCGAACTTGGAAATGGATCCTCTCCATTTTTTTTGTCACTGGAGAGAATAAAGTGTAATCTCCCACCTTCAATTCTACAAGTGGGACCAGCAATAAATGAGAGAGAGAATGCAATGAAGGGTGAGATCTTCCACTGGATATCATCCAGTTTTTTTTCCACTGGAGAAGATCCACTCCCGCCGAACTTCTAGTGGAAAGCGCAATGTTTGGACTTGTCTACATACTTCTGGTCTTGATATGTTTCGGCTTTGCTCGGAGGTTTGATGATCTTGGCATTGAGTATCTCCTTGATGATATCCTCCCTTTTGGTATTGAATTAGGTGTATGCATCGAATTTTGGAGTTGGCTTGAAAGGCTTTTTGAGGTCCGTATTGTTCTGAGATCTCGGCTGCCTTTTTTCATCTCGACAAGGCTGTTATTTTTCCATATGCCAAACTTCACGAAGTTCTTCAATCTCCATTTTCAATCTCCATTTTGCCCCGATGCCTTTTCTCGAAATTTTGCCAATGTTTTTGGCTTGGTCACGGCTATAGTCTCTTGAAACTTTCTTGGGACGGAGGCCGCTTTTGAGCGCGTGTAGGTGTACGTCAGGGCTAAGGTCTAAGATCTCCATAGTTACCTTAGCGAATCATGTCATGTAGTCCTTGAGGCTCTCATGTTGCCCTTGTTTAATAGTGCTAAGGTAGTCCAATCCATGTACGTATATTTTAGAGGCGGCAAATTAATCAATGAACGATCTCACCAATTCCTTAAAGTAAGAGATTAAACCTGCAGACAACTTGAAAAACCAAAGTAAGGTAGCACCATCTAAAAAAGTCGGAAAAGATCGGCAAAGTATAGGGTTAGAAGCACGTTAAAAAACATCATTGACTAAAACTTGGTGATATAGATGCGAGGGTCTCCAAACCCTTTATACGACTTGAGTGTTGTAGGTAACACAAAGTTCTTTGGCATCTGGAATTTCACAATGTCCTTTGAAAAGGGATTGGATATTGTCAGCTTTTCCTTCGAAAGGGTGACCTCTTGAGGGTCTGTATCTTGAGATCGTACATCATTTGAGCTAGCATTCTTGGGATCCTATACATTGTGCCTCCTATTTTGGCTTTGGACTAACAGGTCGGCCATTCTTTGAACTTAGGCCTGGAGCTTTGCGTTCTGGACTAAAAGCTGCGAGGTTCTGTTGTCAGTCATACCAACAGCCGCCCTGTAAAAAGAAAGCGTAAAATTAAGAGAGCTAAATTTAGTGGGTTAGAATATCTCTTTCTCACAGACGACGCTAGATCTGTCCTTTTAAGAACTCAATCCAGGTATATCTTTTTCGGTCACCCGCGGTGGATACCAGCAAAAGGCATTCCAACACTCAAGTCAATACAATATTCTAAACACAAAAATTAACTTAAATTAAATAAAAAATGGATCTCTTGTTTTCTTCCACCGTGCTTTGATCATGAATGCTCTTCGCATTATATAGATCTCGGCTTCTGTCATGTTATGCACGCCCGAGCATATATCAGACCACCTTTGAACATACGTTGCGGTTATCTTGGAGAGCTTCTCTTGTTTTACTGGTGAGCTTCCGAGATTCTTTTACTTTAGATAAGTGACCTTGTGACTAAGGTCCGACGTGTCCGAATTAATTAGTAGTTCGACTGAGTTTTAGCCCCGGACCAAGTATTATTGATCTAACTTGGTTATTTCTACACTACTATGTATTTCTATACATATATCCCATCCATTATGCCTATTGAATTCTTTGCTGTCTACGTTTCTGTTGCAACTACTTAGCTGATTAGGAAAGGTTTAACTAACATCCTAACTAACCTCATCAATTCTAGGTTTTCTTTCACTAATATCTCTATTAGGTGCATTCTATTTTGACTATATATGATTATTGTGGTTATACAATTTTTACTATATCTAAAAGTATAATTAAAATTAGGTGAATTTTAATAATTTTTTTATAAGTAGAGGGTTGGATATCTTTTATGACTTGCTCAATTATTATTAGAGAAATTGTGTTATTATGGTTAATACTAACTGTTCTTGCCTGAGTGAGTTGAGGTATAACTCGGCTCTTGACGAAGGTCGGTGATCCTTCCCAGCAAAATGTAGTATACGTCAGTTGACCGGAACGGGGGGTTAAGTACCTGCAAAGGCACTCCGATGCTTAAGTTAGCAAAGGGATATATGTATATGAATATTCTTCTTTCATGAAAAGATGATCCTACCTTTGGTTGTTTCCTTGTCCCTTTATACCTGTGTGGACGAGGTTGTAACGCCTGAGGAGAGGATTAATTTCATATCTGACGTTATCAATTAGAGATTAATGCTGTCCTTTAAGAAAGGTCGGTTATAATTGAGGATTATGTGTTTCCGAGCTATAACTCGTAACCGATGTTTACTGGTCATATCACAGCCTCCAAGCTTGTCCTGACTTAAAAGAGACAGGTTAAGCTTTTAAATGGTCATTAACGAGTTATAGTTCGGCATATGGAGCCCCCAGCTTAACGTGGTTCATTTAAGTATATCTGTTTTATATGAAAGGGTATAGGAGATGGAAAGTTAGTGGGAATTAATGTTTGTGGTTTTTCATGGCACGGTTTATTTATTGTGTTAATAACAGTGCACTATTTCCAAGGCATTGCATCTACCATTGAGAGTGGGTGGATGTTAACGGTGGATATTTACTTACGGAACTGAAAGGTTTGATTAAATGGATGGGAAGGAAACTTGGTATTTTTCTTTCGTTGCAGTAGGAGATATCAACAGAAGCTTTTAAGGAGAATGAGTACTAGAGGTTAGTGAATTTTCCTTCCTTTCTTACTATCAGAACTACTTTTCTTGATTTTGTTTACAAAAATGAGTGAGAGAAAGAAAAAATCATTACCCAAGGTTGAAGATAGTGAGTCTTATGACTGGGTGGACAGTGATGTTCAGATACGGGCTTCGCTATTCTTAGATGTAGATAGTGTGAGCAGAATGGTTCTATCCAGAATAGTGAAACCAGGGTTTCGTCTGGAATTGTTGCCATGCAACCGGTCCGATCGAGTCTACCATAGGAGGAAAGATTTTGAGAGTTTTTATATGTATAGTTGTGTGTTGGAGGAGTTGCGTGTTAAGCTTCCATTTTCCAGTTTTGAGTGCGATGTGATGACACAGATGAACTGTGCCCCTTCCCAAATCCATCCTAACAGTTGGGCATTTATCAAATGCTTTGAAATTTTGATGGAGTTTCTTGAAGTTGAAACAGACTTAGAGTTATTCTTTTCACTATTTCAAGCCAAGGGGTCTGGAAAGGGTTGTGGATAAATCTGAATAGCACTCCAGGTTTTTCTGTTTTAAACTCTATAAGTCATCATTTAAAGATTTTAAAGAAATGTTTTTAAAGGTAAAATCTGTAGATGAGGAGTTTCCGTTTTATCTTGATGAAAACTTGGGGGAGAAATTTCCCATGTATTGGTGTTGTCAACCAAATCATATACTAGGCCCCGAGCTTATCACTGGTCGAAATGAATGCATAATGTCTTTCCTGATTGAAATGGTTGATAAGGGTGGTTTAGTGTCTGTATCTGACTTACTCCCGTGGGAGGATAACAGATCGGCTGTGTTGGACTATCTAGGTGAGGAATTTTGTGAATGTAGGCTTATTCATATGAGATATGTTTGTTCTGCTAACTATATGTGCTACTTATGTTTTGTTTTTTTTTTTTTTTTGTAGCTGGGAAGTATCCTGGAGTATCGGCTTCAAGCTTAAGATCTCAGTTTAAGGCGAAGAATTTTGAAGGTTCCTCTTCGAACCTCGAAAAGGTTGATGGTGGGGCCGAGGTTAACCAACCTCCGAAGAAAAAGAGAATTGTGTTTAAGAAGAGGAAAACAGATTTGGTTGAATTGGATGGTGGAGGAAGTAAGGAAGAAATGTTACTACTAGAAGATTTGTCGAGTTTTACCTTGAAACAAGAAAAATTGCATGCTTTTGATAATGAAGGAGAGAGCTCTTCTGTTTGGTGTCTGAAGTTTCCGTTTAATGTCGTTGCTGATGAAGTTGTTCAATCATCCACCGATGTTTCTTTGGTGGAGGAGGTCGGGGACATAGGAGTCGATCAATTTCTGCAGGTGAGTTTTGTTTTCCAGTCTTGTTGATTTATACAAAAAATAATATAGTGACTCACGCATTGCCTTTTAAATGGCAGGTACTGGGTTTTCGGCTTGCCAGTATTGGTCGTAGTCAAGAGAAGAAACACAAAAAGTTCTCACATGATGCTTCTGCAGCTGTTGCTCTAAAAGAGGAGCTTCTATTGAAGGAAAAGGCCTTATCTGATCTGGAAGAGAAATTTGCTGAAGTTGAAAGTGAATTAAAGGTTGAAAAAGAAGGTCGGGAAAAGATAGTGGAATTGTTGGCGAAGAAGGAAGATGAACTCGTCAGTTTAAGTAACCGAGTTATTGAATTGACCTCTAAAATGAAAGAAATGGAGAATGCGAAAGAAGGTGACATTCTGGATGCGTTTGCAGAGGGGTTTCAGTGAGCTGTTAACCAGGCAAAATTTCTTGTACCTGAGGGGGATTTCTCTGCTATGGATCCTGGAAAAATATTTCGTAATGGCGAGCTTGTTGATGATGAGGAAGCTGCCGAGGAAGGCGATGACAACTTACCTGATTAGTTTTTTTTTGTTGGTCTGTTCATCATTTTGGGCTGTGTTTTGCAGAGGGTTCTGACTTTTTGGAATAGAAACTGTTATTTCTGTATGTTATGTACTGGAAACTTTGGTTGTTATTGCTGAATGGTTGTTATGATTCTGTCTTATCCTTATGAGGATATCTTGATTATACTGTTATTTAAGCATTCGGTAGTGCTTAAATGTTGTGCATTCGTGATTGAATAATGCGACTTGGTTATGTGGTTGGCAACCCTTTCGTAAAAGGTCGTTGTGGTCTGATAGTTCGGTAACAACCTTTAACATGAAAAAAAGAATAAAAATTCGTAAAAAATATTGGGTATTACTTATAAATAGTACCTTGACATTTTATATGTCGGTAAGCTAGCCTCGTTAAAACCTTCTTGAGCAAAAACCTCTTTTGGGAAAAATCTCAAGATAGGAAAAAGAGTACTAGCGTGCTGTTGTCCTTAACTGTAATATTGTTTTAGTGAGTGTACATTCCATGTGCTGGAGATTTTGTTTCCATCTAAACGCTCTAACTTGTAGGCGCCTTTCCCTACAACTTCACATATTCGGTATGGACCATCCCAAGTTGCTGCGAGCTTTCCGTGGGTGGAAGGTCGGCGAGCTTGTTCTGTTTTCCTTAGTACTAAGTCGCCGATGTGGAATCCTCTAGGAACTACTTTTCTTGCGTGTCGTCGGGCAAGTTGATGCTGTAATGCTCGGTGTCGAACAGCTGCTATATCTCGTATTTCTTCAGCCAGGTCAAGCTCGGCCGACCAAGCTTGGTCGTGATTTGTAGCTTGCGTTCGCAGGGAGCTTTGTGAGACTTCTATGGGGATCATCGCCTCCGAGCCATATACTAGACGAAATGGAGTTTCCTTTGTTGTTGAATGTGCTGTAGTATTATATGCCCATAGCACTTCAGGAATGAGCTCGGCCCACGCCCTTTTTGCGTTATCGAGTTTTTTTCTTAACGCTTGTAAGAGGACCTTGTTTGCTGCCTCTGCCAACCCGTTTGATTGTGGGTGTTCTACTGAAGAGAAGTGTTACCTGATTTTTAAATTCTGCAAAAATTCTTTGAAATTATGGTCGGTAAATTGTCGACCATTGTCAGTAATAATGTGCTGTGGTATGCCAAATCTACAGATGATATGTTTCCACACGAAATTAATCATTTGTGATGATGTTATTTTTGCCAAAGGTTGTACCTCGATCCACTTAGAAAAGTAGTCGATGGCAACTACCAAATATTTTACCTGTCTTGAGGCAGTGGCGAAAGGGCCGAGGATGTCAATGCCCCACCTATCAAAAGGCCAGCTTACCACTGAATGGTGAAGGTGCTCGGCAGGTAGGTTAATGATCGGTGCGTGCTTCTGGCACTTGTCGCAGGTCTTGACCTTTTTTCTGCTGTCTTCCCACAACGTGGGCCAGTAAAACCCGGCTCGTAGAACCTTCTGTGCTAAGCTTCGAGCTCCAGAGTGTATTCCACATATGCCTTAATGGGCTTCGGATACAACAAGGTCGGCTTCAGCCCTGTCCAAACACTTTAAGAGAGGTCGAGAATAACCTCGCCTATATAAAACATTATTTAGCAATGTAAAGAAAGATGCTTGTCTTTTAAATTTTTTCTTATATTGAATTTCATCGGGAATAGATCCATGGCGGAGGTACTGAATATAAGAATTTTGCCAACTGTCTTTATTCAGAAATCAATGCTTGGTTTATCTAGAGTTGATTGCAACAGTGTGGCAGTGTGTGCTTGCGTGGTTGCTAATTTTGACAAAACATCTGCTCTATGGTTTTGTTCTCTAGGTATGTGGTGGATTTTAACTTCTGGGAAGTCTGCTAGTAGTTGTTGAACAACATCTAGATATTTTAGTAAAATCTGATCTTTTGTTTGGAAACTTTTATTCACTTGTTGAACAACTAATAAAGAGTCACAATATATTGTTAAATTGGTAATATATAAATCGGCTGCTAACCTGAGCCCGGCTATGAGGGCTTCGTACTCCGCTTGGTTATTACTGGCTTTGAAGGAGAAACGGAGGGAGTGTTCCAGAGCTATGCCGTCCGAGCTTTCCAGTAGCATGCCAGCTCCGGACCCTTGAGGGTTTGAGGCACCATCAACAAACAAGGTCCACGTCTGGATTTCCCGTTCTGGATGTGAGCTTGCTAATTCAGCTACGAAATCGGCTAACCATTGTGGTTTGATGGGACCTCGTGGTTGATATAAGATGTCAAATTCGGAAAGTTTGATGGACCACTTAATTAGTTAGCCTGCCAGTTCAGGTTTACTGAGTATCTGACGAAGTGGGTGATCGGTTCTGACGATGATTGTGTGGCTTTGAAAATAAGGTCGGAGTCATCTTGCAGAGAAGACTAGGGCCAAGGCGAGCTTTTCGAGCCTTGGATAACAAAGTTCCGCATTCTGTAATGACTTGCTCACGAAATAGACAGGCCGTTGCTGCTTGTCTTCTTCTGTAGTGAGAACAGAGCTAATCGCTACATCAGTGATAGATAAATACAAATATAGTGGTTGGCCGAGCTTGGGTTTCTGTAAAATAGGTGGTTTTGAAAGGAGTTGCTTTAAATCGGCGAATGCTATTTCACAATCTTCATTCCAAGTAAAGACTTTTTTGTCTTTCTTCAGACATTGAAAAAAGCTGTGTGATTTAGATGCTAAGCATGGGAGGAATCTGGACAAAGCGGCCAATCTGCCTGTTAAACGTTGCACTTCTTTTATAGTCGTCGGACTTTGCATGCTAAGTATTGCTTGGCACTTCTCTAGATTTGCCTCAATACCTCGGCTTGTCAGGATGAATCCAAGGAATTTTCCGCCGTGGACGCCGAAAGCACACTTCTCGGGGTTCAGCCTCATGTTATATTTCCTGATTTGTGCAAATATCTCATCGAGGTCTTGTACATGAGGGTGGCCGAGCTTCGTTTTGACGACCATGTCGTCGACATATAGCTCGATGTTTCGGCCGATTTGTTCCGCGAAGATCTTGTTCATGAGTCGTTGGTAAGTTGCACCTGCATTCTTTAATCCGAAAGGCATAACATTATAACAGTAGCTACCATATTCAGTTATAAATGCTATTTTTTCTTGGTCTGATGGATGCATAAGGATCTGATTGTAACCAGAGTATGTATCCATGAAACTCAAGGTGCCATAGCCACAAGAATTGTCAACTAAAGTATCAATACTCGGCAAAGGATAAGCATCTTTAGGGGAGGCCTTATTTAAATCAGTGAAGTCGACGCACATGCGCCATTTATCGTTATTCTTTTTTACCATTACGATGTTGGCCAACCACGTTGTGAAGCGGAGTTCTCTGATAAAGTCGGCGTCGATGAGCTTTTTAACCTTGGCCACGGATGTTAATTGTTTCTCGGTTCCGAGGTTTCTTTTCTTTTGGGAGACCGCCCGAGCTGTTGGATTGATTGCTAACTTGTGTGTGATCACTGATGGGTCTATTCCTGGCATATCCCCCGAAGTCCAAGCAAATAGGTCAGCGTTCTGGCACAAGCAATTGATCAGCTTTTGTTTTTCCTCATTGTTGATGGATGTTCCGATGAATGTGAACTTGGTTGGATCCTCATTGAGGATGACCTTTGTCAAATCTTCATTTGGCATAGGGCAATCTTCAAAGTCGGCTCGTGGATCAAGCTCGTTTAGCATTGGTCGTCCAGATTGTATTGAATCGACACGCGCCTGAGTGCTTCTTTTAATCGGCTTTAGGCTGGTATTGTAGCATTGCTGAGCTTCATGTAGATCACCATGAACAGTTGCAACTATATTGTCTTGTACAGGAAACTTGATACAAAGATGAAAAGTTGAAACAATAGCAGCAAATCTATTTAAAAAAGGTCTTTCCAATATAAGATTATAAGGACTAAAGCAATCGACCACAAGATATTGTATATCTTGGGTCTTAGTTAGGGGTTGCTCACCGAGTGTGGTTTGTAACCACACTGATCCTAGCACAGGGACTCGTTCTCCTGAAAATCCGACTAGATCTCCCGAGTAAGTTTGTAGGATATGAGTGCTGAGCTTCATTTTCTGGAATGTGGCGAAGAATAGTACGTCGGCGCTGCTTCCTGGATCAAGTAATACTTTCTGAACTATAAGGTCTCCTAATTGAATCGAGATCACCACGGGATTGTCATAGTTGACGTGGTTGGATTTGAAATCAGCACAGCCGAAAGTCATCTCGGGAACGTCCGGGGTTGGTTGAGGATTGCTGGAAGAATGTCCAACTGCCAACATAGCTCTGTATGTGCGCTTTCTCCCCGAGTTTGTCTCTCCTCCACTGGCGTAACCTCCTGAAATATAGTTAATCACCCCTCTGGGTTGAGCCAGGGTTTTGTCTTTTTCTTTGGATGATGAAGCGGTTGCAGGTTGGTCGGAGTTTGGAATTTGGCGTTTCTGCATGTGTCCTGCAATGAATTTATCAAGGTGTCCTTGCCGTGCTAAGCGCTCCAGGAGATCCTTAGCAATCACACATTTATCTGTAGTATGGCCATGCTTTTGGTGAAAGGTGCAGTATTTCGATTTATCAACATTTTTTGGCTCAGGGTAACTGCCGGCCTTACGGGGTGGCTTGATTAACTTGGAATTTAATATTTCCTTGATAGTGTCGTCTCTTTTGGTGTTGAAATGTGTGTAGGACTCATAGCATGGCACGGGCTTGAAACTTTTCTTGCTCTCCCGAGTTTTATCATCATCTTTCGCGAAGGCTGACTTTTCTGCTCGTCGTGCTTGACGGAGCTCTTCGATGTCTATCTGTCCCTTGGCCTTCTCCCTAAACTCAGCCAGAGTCTTTGGCTTGGCTACTGCAATAGCTTCCTGGAATTTGCCAGGTCGGAGGCCGCTTTTAATGGCATGCAAGTGTACCTCTGGATGTAGATCAGGAATTCGCATGGCGATCTTTGTGAAACGGGTAATATAATCCTTCAAACTTTCTTGCGGATCCTGCTTAATGGTAGTCAGATAATCGGAATCATGCAGGTAAATTGCTGACGCTGTGAAATGGTCTTCAAACTGCTTTGCTAGCTCCTGGAAGCGGGAAATAGAATGTGAATTATCTGGGCAGTTGGAAATTCATGATGTTAGCCGTAAAAGGTCCTGCTGAATTGTCGCGCTCATCATTCTCATCCTTGGGTGTAGCCTCCTCGTTCTGATGATCGGCATCGTCCTCCTGAGGCGTCTCCGAGACATGAGTCGGTTGGGACTGTCGTTCATCATTCTCTTGTCGCTCGCGACGATCATTGTTATGTTCCAGGAGAGCATTAACCAATTGTTGAATTTGTTGTTGCATTCTTTGGTTTTCTTCTGTCATGTGCTGATTTGCTTCAGCCATACGTTGATTTGCTTGCTGGAGCTCAGTTACCATCCGAAGAAGCTCGGACGGGGTGGGGGGAGGGGCATCGGCCATCGTCAAGTGTTAGGAAATCAAAGGCTCGCGAAAGGAAATATCTCAAACGAGGCCCTTCCTCTAGCGCCAATCTGTTCTTGCCTGAGTGAGTTGAGGTATAACTCAGCTCTTGACGAAGGTCGGCGATCCTTCCCAGCAAAATGTAGTATACGTCGGTTGACCGGAACGGCGGGGTTGAGTACCTGTAAAGGCACTCCGATGCTTAAGTTAGCAAAGGGATATATGTATATGAATATTCTTCTTTCATGAAAAGATGATCCTACCTTTGGTTGTTTCCTTGTCCCTTTATACCTGTGTGGACGAGGTTGTAACGCCTGAGGAGAGGATTAATTTCATATTTGACGTTATCAATTAGAGATTAATGTTGTCCTTTAAGAAAAGTCGGTTATAATTGAGGATTATGCGTTTCCGAGCTATAACTCGTAACCGATGTTTACTGGTCATATTACTAACTATTTCTCTAACCTTAATTAATTAAACCAAATTCTTGAATCATGATAAACCCATTTTTTCAAGTTACATTAATTTTTAAAAAAGTCTCATTTTATAATTTTTCAATTTTTGAATCCATCCAATTTTCCTAAGATGTTATAACCCAAAACAATAAATAAATAAATAAAACTAAATCAAAAACTGAAAAGAAAAAAATAAAACAAAACAAAATCAAAAGTAAAAATAAAAAATACGTACAAAGGAATTAAGGGTGGACATTTTAGAGATATTGATAGTAAGTAATTCAATATATATGTAATTCAAATTATATGCATTTCCATCTTTAAAAGTCAGGGACGAACATAAAGGGGGTAAAAAGTAGCATCGACCTCCTCCTAAAATTTTAAAAAATTAAACCTATGTATGAGACATTGAGACATGTATTTAAGGGAATAAAAAATATTATGTAATTTAGTGACTTCATAAGTATTATTTTTTATTATGTTTATGTGTTAATTTGTTTAATTTGTTTAATTCACTAATATTTTTTATTTAACCAATTTAATTTCTATATACGCATCTCTATATCCATTTTTAAAAAATTTGTTTGCTTTTTTAGTAATATTAACATTTTTAATATTGTGTTATTATATAGAATATTAATTATGATTTATATTATTATATTTTTTGGTATATGATATTGTATATTTTAGATATTTCTTTTTAAAATACATATTATATCTCAATAACTTGTATGTAATGACAAAAATATAATAAAAAAGATTATTAAAAAATTCATTTGAATTTGGTCCTTACATATTAAAATTTATGGATCTATCACTGTTTAAAACTGTTTGCCATTTTCAATCTCTATTTTGTTTTTGTTTTTGCAATAATCAAGACTTTTAGTAAACTAACTTTTTAGACTCTATATGTTAGGAATTCTCAAAAAACTAAGTGATACGATTAGACTTCGATTGATGAGTTGAATCTAGATCTATAGAAAAAATATATTATTATTATTATTATTATAACAATAATAATAACTGATATGGCCGTTACACATATATAACTCGGCATCACACGATAATAACTCGGTAATCTGCGTTACAAACACGGCCTTTATGAATTATAACTCGGCAAACTAACGTTATGGATCAAAACCGCCGATTAATATGGCATTATAACAATATACGTTATTAATCCTCTCCAAAACCGACGTTGAAGGAAAATCGTAACCGATAAAAGCACCGACCATATAAAAGCAAGGTAAGAGTATCTTTTCAAACAGATCCGAATTACACATTGTACTGACTTAAGCATTGGAGTGCCTTTGCAGGTACACTCCCCCCCCCCCTCTTTTTTCACCGTCCACGTATTCACAAGTCCAAAGGAAAAGCTCGGAGTCAGCGAGTAAACAGCTCGGCCTCTTAAGGAGATAGCTCGGCAGATATCCATCACAAGGAGCCAATCTATTCTACAGGCAAGAACAATTGGCGCCCACCGTGGGGCCGAAGAGATAAATTTTTTCCTCTTTTGGTCTCAATCCCCCCGCCTGTACCTATGGCTGACGTATTACCTCCTACCTTGTCCGAGCTCCTCCGGATGGTGGCTGAGCTACAACAGGCCAATCAACGAATGGCAGAAGAAAATCAGAGAATCGCCGACCAGATCACCGAATTGAACAATGGCCGGATTGAAAATAACAATGCTAATCCGCTTCAACCAGAGGATGCCGAACATCATTCTGACCCCACTCATGTGTCTAAAACCGTTCGAGTCGAGCACGCCCGGCCTGAGGACGAGGATGAGGAACTGGATGAGCTTGTGGGACCCTTTACACCAGAAGTGATGAATTTCGAATTACCACGAAGATTCACTTTGCCACTGACCCTCACGCCTTACGACGGAGTCGGAGACCCAAAAAAGTTCATCAAGAAGTTCCGATCAATAATGATCGTCAACAGTGCATCTGATACCGTTTTGTGTCGTTGTTTTTCTAATTATTTAGACGGTTCTGCACTTGATTGGCTTTGTGCTTTGCCTGTAGGTTCAATTTCACGATTCCAACAGCTGGCCAAGCTATTCGAGGATCACTTCGCTGGATCTGCAATTTATCTGCATGACTTAGATTATCTGAATACAATTAAGCAGGGACAAAATGAGAGCTTGAAAGACTATATGACTCGTTTCACGAAGGTCGCCATAAGCATACCTGACCTCCACCCTGAACTCCACCTTCATGCAATCAAAAGCGGACTCCAACCTGGGAAGTTCCAAGAGACGATCGCAGTATCCAAGCCAAGAACATTGGCCAAATTCCGAGAGAAAGCCAAGGGCCAAATTGATATTGAGGAGCTTAGACAAGCTCGGAAGTCCGACAAGACGAACTAGAGAGACGAAGAAAAAATGCCTAATAGTAAGAAAAATTTTAAACTAACCCCTCGCTTTGACTCTTACACACAGTTTAACGCCAAGCGGGAGGACATAATTAAAGAGATTCTGAACTCAAAGTTGATCAGACCACCAAGAAAGGCAGGCACGTATCAAGATACAAAAAATGTCGACAAATCCAAGTACTGCGCCTTCCATCAAAAGCACGGCCACACAACTGACAAATGTGTGGTCGCCAAAGACCTTCTGGAACGTTTGGCTCGGCAAGGTCACCTTAACAAATATATTGGAGGACACATTCAGAGACGTACTCCAACCTCTGGGGGCAATGCTTCATCCGAACAACCAAACCGAGGAAAAGACAAGCCATCCTCGACTCAATATGAACAACCACGAGGTATCATTAATTGTATTTCAAGTGGAGGTGCCAGTGGGGGCTCATCAAGTTCAGCTAGGAAAAGATCTTTTCGAGCAGTATACTCGGTCGAAGGAGCACAGCACGAGCACCAACTAACACCTCAATTCTTCAAGATGACGTTCACGTGGGAGGATTTCAACTCTAATATTCAAAATTTGGATGACCCCGTGGTTAACACAATTCAACTGGGATACCTATTAGTAAAGAAGGTACTCTTAGATCCGGGAAGCAACACTGACGTCCTGTTTTACTCTACATTTCAGAAAATGAAGCTAAGCGATAACAGGCTGCAACCAACCGGGGGAGACCTTGTCGGTTTCTCGGGCGAGCGAGTCCCAATACTCGGATCTGTGTGGTTGAAAACCACACTGAGTGAGAATACTCTATTCAAAACATGTGATATTCAATATTTAGTAGTTAATTGCTTTAGCCCATACAACCTTATACTTGGCCGACCTTTCTTAAACAAGTTCGGCGCAATCGTATCCACAGTTCACCTCTGTGTCAAGTTTCCTGTACAGGATGAACACATTGTTACCATCCATGGTGATCATAAAAAAGCACGGCAGTGCTACAACATCGGAATGAAGTTCAAAAATGGGACAACACAACCTCAAATCAACAATGTCCTCGTCGTAGACAATAGCGCGGAGTTTGCCGATCTGGATCCTAGAGCTGACTTCCTAGAACGACCTACACCAACAGGCGAGTTACAAAAATTACATTTCAATAAAGACCCTAACAAATACACCTTTGTAGGAACAGCAATAAACAAAGAAGAACTAGCTACGATATAAGAATTCCTACAAGCAAATGCTGATTTATTTGCCTGGATGCCTTCCGATATGCCTGGCATCAACCCGCAAATTATCAGCCACAAACTGGCCATCAACCCTTCCGTTCGACCAATTCAACAGAAGAAAAGAAACCTCGGCAAAGAAAAGAAACGAGCTTCATTAGAAGAAACTCAAAAACTGATTAATGCCGACTTCATCCTAGAGATCAGATTTACTACTTGGCTCGCCAATGTCGTCATGGTAAGGAAGCAGAATGGTAAGTGGCGCATGTGCGTTGACTTTACTGACTTAAACAAGGCATTCCCGAAGGATTCTTATCCCCTACCATCCATTGATTCTCTGGTGGACAACGCCTCTGGTTATGCCACCTTAAGTTTCATGGATGCATATTCGGGCTATAATTAGATCCTTATGCACCCTTCTGACCAAAATAAAACGGCATTTATCACTGAATTTAGTAACTATTGTTATAAAGTTATGCCTTTTGGACTAAAGAATGCATGAGCGACATATCAGCGTCTTATCAGCGTCTTATGGATAAAGTCTTTACTAAACAGATCGGCTGCAACATAGAAGTTTACGTTGATGATATGGTCGCCAAAACCAAGGTCGGACACAACCACATCGATGAGCTAACTGAGATCTTCGGCCAGATACGATCATACAACATGCGTTTGAATCCAGAAAAGTGCGCCTTCGCTATTCAAGGTGGCAAGTTCCGAGGCTTTTTATTAACAAGTAAGGGTATTGAAGCCAACCCTGACAAATGTCGAGCTGTATTAGAAATGTCAAGCCCGAGGATATTAAAAGAAGTCCAACGATTAACAAGCAGACTTGCTGCCCTATCCAGATTTGTCCCATGCTTGGCCCTAAAATCTATTCCTTTTTTCCAAACCCTTAAAAAGAAAAATGTTTTTCACTGGAACGATGATTGTGAGCGAGCTTTTGCTAACCTAAAAACAACTCTCTCACAACCGCCGATTTTACAAAAACCATTACAAGGGGAAGATTTATACTTATACTTATCAGTTACTGACTGGGCGATAAGCTCTGTTCTTATTACAAAAAAGGACAAAGCTCAACATCCAATATACTTCGTCAAAAAAACACTACAAAACACTGAAGTCAACTATCCGAGGATTGAAAAGTTGGCCTTAGCACTGCTATTCTCGGCTAGATGACTCCGACTTTATTTTCAGAGCCATGTCATCTATGTTCGAACAGACCACCCATTACGCCAGGTGTTACACAAACCAGAAATTGCTGGCAGGCTTGTAAAGTGGTCGATCGAATTGTCCGAGTTTGATATCAGATACCAAGCCAGAGGACCGATCAAGTCCCAATTCCTTGCCAACTTTGTAGCAGAATTAACAATGCCTACAAAAGACGACCACAAAATAAAATGGACATTATACGTCGATGGTTCCTCTAACATTCAAGGGTGTGGCGCAGGCATTCGACTTGAAGGCAGCGATGGCTTTATCCTAGAACATTCAATACATCTATCTTTCAAAGCCAGCAACAACCAATCAGAATACGAAGCCCTTATCGCTGGACTCCGACTTTGTTTAAATCTCCAAATTACCAACATCAAGGTATATTGCGATTCACTTCTGGTAGTACAACAGGTAAATGATTCATTCCAGGTAAAAGATCCCTTACTTTCTAAATACCTAAAGCTCGTAAAGAATTTATGTTCAAAATTTACTGAATTCGAAATAAATCATATACCACGAGAACAGAATCACAGGACAGACATTTTGTCTAAGCTCGGCAGCACACAAGCCGACTTATCTATATTACACCAGTCCACAATAACAACTCCAAGTGTTACTCTAACCGATGTTGTGAGTGTTACATAGGAACCAGATTGGCAAACCCCATTTATACATTACTTGCAAAAAGGGAACACGCCGGACAATATCGAGAATACAAAACGGTTTCGATGACAAGCATCCTTTTTCACTATAATAAATGGCTCTCTATATCGCCGAGGATACCCCCGACCACTTCTGAAATGCCTCAACAAAAATGAGGCCGAAATAGCATTATCCGAAGCTCATGAGGGAATATGCGGAACCCACACAGGAGCTCGAAGTTTGGCCTCCAAAATCCTCCGGGCAGGATGTAAGACCCAAGACTTTTGAAAAGTCTTATTTTGAAACTAATTTCAAATTATATATTTATTTATAGTTTTAATTTTAGAAATTATTTTATTGAAAATAATTAAGGCTGTTTTGATTAATTGGATTTGAAATAAATTAAGGATTTTTATCCAAACTCTATAATTATGGATTTATTATCTATATTTAAATTATAAATTTAGTAGTTGTTAAATAATAAGAGTTTTATATACGACTTAATTTAAATACTTTATATTTTCATAATTCAATACTATAAGTTTTAAGGACAAAGAAAATTAATTATATTACTATGCATTTTCAATTAGAGAAATTGAATGAGAATCAATTAGTATTTTTATACCACAAATAATATTTTAAAGTAATTTTAGAGATTAAATTGGTTTTTCAAATTAATACTCTATGTTCAAATTTTATTAAAATTACCTTACTCTAATTAAACCCAAAATCCCCAAATTGAAACCCTAATTCTACCACAACACAACACTCTCTCACACACACTCCCCAACCAAACCCTAGCCCCATTACCCACGGTTAACAGAAAGAAAGAAGAAAAGAAAAGAAGAAAGGGGAGACGGAAGCAGGGAGGAGGAGAGAAGAGAGGGGGATCCGAGAAGAGGGAGGGCGCCGGTGGAGAGAGTCGCACCACCCCAGCCGCGTCCAGCTCGCACCACCATTGCGCCACGCTCAGCTGCCGCCGTCCCCACGCCGTCATGTCACCACCAGGAGGGAAGAGAGAGAAAAAGCCGAGGAAGGAGAGGAGAAGAAGTCGCCAATGGCGCGCGTCCGTCGTCGTCTTCGCGACGTCCTTGGCGTTGCCGCCGTCCTTGCCGTGGAACCTGTTCCGCCGTTGCCACCCAACACCAACGAGAGAGGGAGATCGGGCAGAGAGAGAGAGAGAGAGAGAACTCGTGAGGGAGCCACCGCGGGAAGGAGGTCGTCGCCGCGTCCCGCTGCTCGCACCGCCGCCATCCACCATCCCTGCTGTAAGTCGCCGTTCGCGAAGAAGAGAGGGAGCTCACCTTGCCTTCAGGTCCGCCATCAGATTCGTCGTTGGAGTCATAAACAGAGGACGCAAGAGGGAGAACCGCCGCAGAGCTACTGGCCTTGCCGTCGTCATGCTCGCGCTACTGCTGCGTCACCGGAGCTCCATGCCGCCGCTGCTGCCGCCGGGAACGCCACTATCGTTGTTGTTGTTGGAATCCAGTAGCTGCTACTGCTTGAGGTGGCTGCTGGGGCTGCTGCCAAGCCGGTTCGGAGACCGCCGCTATTTCGGTTCAGTCGTTCCTTCTTCGTTCGGTAAGCGTCTCGATCTGAAAGCCCTTTAGTTACTGCTCCATTATACGTTGAGGTGTTGTAGCATTCGTTGTTATGAGAGTTAATCTCGGCTATTATATGTGGCGATTAGAGTGGTTGTGGTCGCTGAGAAAGCGGGTTGGAGCTGAGGTTTTGACTGCAGTCGATTCGGGTCAATACGAAAGGAGTTAGTTAGCGAGTTTGGGTTGTGATTTCAACGTATCGAGGTAGGGGCTTTTTATACAAACTGATTCATTTTAAAGTGGAAGTTGTTATAAATAGATATGCTGTACATAATGTATTTCTGGTGGTTATGTGAGTCTTATGAATTGTCTGGTTTTATCTTGAATGAATATGGGTGCTTGTTTGATTGTAACAATGTCTGATTTTGATAAATTGGAGATTTCTGGATTGGTTGATTTGAATGATTTTTGATAATTTGAAAGTTGAGTTTTGTTTTATTGGAAACTGATTTAGTCTTGAACCTGTCAGAAACGATTGATGATTAGTTTTGTTGGGACCCAAAAAGGGTGGCAAAGTCCAAGTTTTAGGGGAGATGCTGCCGAAATTTCTAGAAAACCTGAGATTTTGATTGGAATTGTTATTTTGGAAAAGAATGAATTATGATTTGACTTAAATATTTGAGAAATAAATTATGTTTGAATTTGCCTTAGTAGGAAAATCTCTATATCTTGGATGTAATTATTAAGAAAGGAATTATGCCTTAAAAATCAATTTAAATATGAAATTTTTATGTTTTGGAAATTGATTTACGTAAACAGATTTTGGAGGGGGTTTTAATGGGTTTAAAATAAACGTGGTTTTCAATTAATCTATTTTACTTTACGACATTTAGGAAGAGCTTGAAGTATTTTCTGGAATCTTGATTTATTAAAATTGAAATACTTCCCGAGCCCTTGGAAACAGATTTAAGAATGAAACTAAAATTGGTTTTTGGTTTAAAAATGATTTGGTTTTGGCTTAAGTTTGGTTGGTTTTGAAATTGGTGCGGAATAATTGGAAACACGATTTGGTTTTGGGTTTAAACCCTATTCTATCTATTCAACTCAAGAAGTTAAAGTTTCGGAGGTTTTCAAGGAATTTAAGAAATGAGTTAAGTTATTCTCCCCTGAAGTCTTGAGAGTCCGCTGAGAAATCTTACGACCAAATCTTGATTTAAAAAAGAATGATTTTGAGTCTTTCAAAGAGATTTTGAACTTGGCATGGTTTTGAGATCTTTGGAAGTATTGGAAAGATGTGGAAAGTGGCTCCATTTTGAAAAGTGATTCTTGGCTAGCTGTGAATTGACTATGTTTGTTACTTAAAAGTAAATGGGCCAAGAATGATTTTGAATTAAGATTTTGAGCCTGATTGATTGTAGATATCATCAAGATTGATGAGTTATTGTTTGGTAGGCGTAAGGGCCGGGTTCATCCCGCTTATGCTGAGAGATTTGATAATTGACGAGATTGTTGATAAGTCGTTTGCGCCTGGCAAGGACGGTGGTTAATCCCGCTTGTCGAGGTTGCGGCGCCCGCGTAAGGACGGTGGTTAATCCCGCTTACGTGTAGATGTGAGGTCGGAGGCAAAGTATCCCGCTCACATCTTTTCGGATCACAAGAGTGTGCAGGCACTGACATCCTGGACCGTGTGGCGGGCACGTTATCCCAGAGAGTTCCCATTTATACATGATCGAAAGGCAACATTCCCATGGGAATGTGTCGGGTTGGCAATTGAACCGACAATGTGATATCACAGCCAGTAGGACAGGCATTCATCATTTGCATCTATGTGATATTTTTTGGGTGTGCATATTGTATTTGGTTTGCCTATGTGAATACTTATGTTAACTGCTAACTGTTATACTTGTTGTAATTGCTCTTGATTGTGCTTGAACCACATTAATTGTGATTGTGTTTGAATTGATTGGTTTGTGAAGAGTTGGTTGCTGATCTAGTTGTTTGGGCTGGGGGCCGTGTTGGATTGGATGGGCTTGAGGCCGTGATTGGTATATTGAGTCCTAGTTCTGTATAAAGTATCTGATCGGTTCAGCATAGACTTAATGAACCTATGCTTGGAACGGGATGATCATTTATACCGCGTAGGTAACTGCTTTCATGATTGCGGTCTAGGAAAAACTTTTCAGACATTTTTTTTTTTTGGAAAAAGGTTTTGTTTTAGAATATTTGAGAAATTTAGCAAGTCTTCAAAAAGGAATTTTCTGGATTTTGAATGTGAACCTATGGTTTCTGGAAAGACTCATAAGACGAGCAATGATCACTAAACTCTAAGAATGATCTTATCTTTACATATCTTGTTATAGCAAATTCTGTAATCCTATAGTGAGAACAAGCGAGGACGACGTTCTCACTCCCCTACAGGTTATTCCTTTTCAGGATATGGAAGACGAAGCTTCAAGAGAGTTATGTTTATTTTCTATTTATTCGGCCTTTTTGTATCACCGTAGCTATTATTTTTTTCCTCACCTTTATCTTTATGAAGCTTGTAAGAGGGATAGGAAATTATGATATGTATAATTGTAAACTAGTGTTATGTATATGTATATATATATATATATATCTTAAGGTTATATCTGAATTGTATGTGCATGTATGTTTAGGTTTTCACGAAAAAGAGTTATCGAAGTGTTATGCGGTTTTAAGTTTTAAACAGGCTCATATTTTAGTCTTAAATATTATAAAAGTCGTGGTAATACTCGAGCTATCAGAGTGGCGCAGCCGGAAGCATGACATTTTGATAGTTAGGGTGTTACATTTGTGGTATCAGAGCGGTCTTTCCTGTAGAGCCTGAGGAATGGACCGACTATGCTTCAATTGCATACTCTGAGCGTTTGTCATGTAAAGTAACTGATGGGTTATCATAGATGATATACGAATTTTGAGTAAAGTAAATCGCGGGTTTTGGAAACGTTAGAAACTTTTTCTCGAGGTTACTCAGTTATGTGCTTTGGATTCTGTTGGATGTCATGTGACTTATTGTTTCTTAGCCTATTTTGATGTTCTTGTCAATTCTTTTGGGAAGCAGTTTGATGTTTTCAATCCTATTTTTCTGTTCATATGCATTCTTCTTGATTCTAAATTGCATATGCCGGTTTGAATTTCTTTGTGTATCTGTCTTTCTCTGTTTGAGCTCTTTTCTTTAATTTTTCGACATGATTTTGAACTTGTCTTGATGCAACGCGTCTTTTTATGTCCTTACTTCTAGTCTTTAAAAAAATGGTGATTCAGTTTTTCTCTTAATTGACTATATTTATAACCAATTTTCAAACTTTTATAAAATCGCTTTTGATTTGATATACACATATCTATATAAAACTTTGAAAATTTCTTATGCAATTTAAAAACTATTTATTTCCAATACCTCGCATGTTCTTTTACTGGTTTACGGAACTACACTTACTTTAAATACAATTTGACTTTTCAAAATAATTTTATTACGGTCCCTATACGTAACTCTATTTGATTACGTACTTAGGTATTTTTAAATTCTTAAAGGAAAGGCTTTTCACTTTATTTCCAGTTAGTTTTCGTTTGACAAATTGACTTTAATTTAGTATGATACATTATTTACGTAATTGTTGTTCTTTTGAAAATATTAGGTTCATACCTTTCCTCTCAAGTATGGGCTAATTCTTTAAGCTTGTGTTTCTATGGTCATGATACTTGATTTTGTTTTTAATTACTCTTTTTCTTTTATGAACACCACTAGTAGTCACAGTTTTTCTTCTCTTGTGAATTTCATGCTCCTCTAAGTCAACTTAAATTGTTTCTATCTAGTGTGTTGATTGTCCTCCCAATTGTCCTTCTTTAGTCAAAGGTTCTTTCTTGAAAATTCACTGTTGATTGAGTTGTTTTTCCTGACGAGTGTTGCATCATTTTGAACCAATGGAAAGCTTGTTTGGTGTCCTGATGAGCGGATAATTTATACGCTTTTTGGCATTGTTTTTAGTATGTTTTTAGTAGAATCTAGTTACTTTTAGGGATGTTTTCATTAGTTTTTATGTTAAATTCACATTTCTGGACTTTACTATGAGTTTGTGTGTTTTTCTGTGATTTCAGGTATTTTCTGGCTGAAATTGAGGGACTTGAGCAAAAATCAGATTCAGAGGTTGAAGAAGGACTACTGATGCTGTTGGATTCTGACCTCCCTGCACTCAAAGTGGATTTTCTGGAGCTACAGAACTCAAAATGGCGCGCTTCTAATTGCGTTGGAAAGTAGACATCCAGGGCTTTCCAGCAATATATAATAGTCCATACTTTGGCCAAGAATAGATGACGTAAACTGGCGTTCAACGCCAGCTTTCTGCCCAAATCTGGCGTCCAGCGCCAGGAAAGGAGCCAAAACTAGAGTTGAACGCCCAAACTGGCACAAAAGCTGGCGTTCAACTCCAAGAAGGACCTCTACACGTGCAACACTAAAGCCCAGCCCAAGCACACACCATGTAGGCCCCGGAAGTGGATTTATGCATCAATTACTTACTCATGTAAACCCTAGTAGCTAGTTTATTATAAATAGGACCTTTTACTAGTCTTTTTGACATTTTTGGATTACCTTATGATCCTTTGATCACGTTTTGGGGGCTGGCCATCTCGGCCATGCCTGGACCTTTCACTTATGTATTTTTAACGGTAGTGTTTCTACACTCCATAGATTAAGGTGTGGAGCTCTGCTGTTCCTCAAAGATTAATGCAAAGTATTACCGTTTTCTATTCAATTCATCTTATTTCGCTTCTAAGATATCCATTCGCACCCAAGAACGTGATGAAGGTGATGATTATGTGTGACGCTCATCACCATTCTCCCCTATGAACACGTGCCTGACAAACACTTCCGTTCTACATGAAATAAGCTAGAATGAATATCTGTTAGATCTCCTAACCAGAATCTTCGTGGCGTAAGCTAGAATGATGGCGGCATTCAAGAGAATCCGGAAAGTCTAAACCTTGTCTGTGGTATTCCGAGTAGGATTCAATGATTGAATGACTGTGACGAGCTTCAAACTCGCGAGTGCTGGGCGTTAGTGACAGACGCAAAAGGAGGGTGAATCCTATTCCAGCATGATCGGGAACCGACAGATGATTAGCCGTGCTGTGACAGAGCATGTGAGCATATTTTTCACTGGGAGGAGGGGATTTAGCCACTGACAACGGTGATGCCCTTGCATAAAGCCAGCCATGGAAAGGAGTAAGACTGATTGGATAAAGATAGCAGGAAAGCAGAGATTCAGAGGAACAAATGCATCTCCATACGCTTATCTGAAATTCTCACCAATGATTTACATAAGTATTTCTATCCCTTTTATTATATTAAATTCGAAAACACCATTATCAATTTATATCTGCCTAACTGAGATTTTCAAGGTGACCATAGCTTGCTTCATACCAACAATCTCCGTGGGATTCGACCCTTACTCACGTAAGGTATTACTTGGACGACCCAGTGCACTTGCTGGTTAGTTGTATCGAAGTTGTGAACCATGGTATTGGCACCATGTTCTTGGCGCCATTGCCAGGGAAAGAAAGAACCATAAATTTTACATAATCAAAGTGTAATCACGATTGCGCGTACCAAGTTGCTCACGTTGCCAGGGATTGTTTGAGCCTGGACATCACAATTTCGTGCACCAAGTTTTTGGCGTCGTTGCCGGGGATTGTTCGAGTTTGGACAACTGACGGTTTATCTTGTTACTCAGATTAGGTAATTTTCTTTTTGTTTTGTTTTCAAAAATTTTTCAAAAATCTTTCAAAAATTTTCTCATCTATTTTCGAAAAAAAAATGTTTTCAAAAATATATTTTTCTTCAGAATTTTTAAGAATGAATTCTAGTGTTTCATGAAGCATGTGAAGCATGGCTGGCTGTAAAGCCATGTCTAATTCTTTTGGATAGAGCATGTTAGGCTTGTCATGTCTGAATTACACTCATATTTTTATTAAAGCTTGGCTGGCTATTAAGCCATGTCTGACCCTTTGATTGGAGCTTTAAGACTAACATGGCAAGATTCCTGGAATTCATATTAAAAATTTTGGAATCCTTATTTTTATTTTTCACAATAATTTTCGAAAAAAAAATTAAAAGAAAATCCAAAAAAATTAGAAAATCATAAAAATCAAAAATATTTTTGTGTTTCTTGTTTGAGTCTTAAGTCACATTATAAGTTTGGTGTCAATTGCATATGCATCTTGCATTTTTCGAAAATTTCATGCATTCATAGTGTTCTTCATGATCTTCAAGTTGTTCTTGGTAAGTCTTCTTGTTTGATCTTGATGATTTCATGTTTTGTGTCTTTTCTTGTTTTTCATATGCATTCTTGAATTCTTAGTGTCTAAGCATTAAAGAATTCTAAGTTTGGTGTCTTGCATGTTTTCCTTGCATTAAAATTTTTTTTCAAAAATGTGTTCTTGATGTTCATCATGATCTTCATAGTGTTCTTGGTGTTCATCTTGACATTCATAGCATTCTTGCATGCATTCATTGTTTTGATCCATAACCTTCATGCATTGCATCATTTTTCTTGTTTTTCTCTCTCATCATAAAAATTCAAAAATAAAAAAAATATCTTTTCCTTTTTCTCTCTCATAAATTCGAAAATTTAGATTTGACTTTCTCAAAAATTTTTAAAATCTAGTTGTTTTCATGAGTCAAATCAAATTTTCAACTTAAAAATCTTATCTTTTTCAAAATCTTTTTCAAAAATCAAATCTTTTTCAATTTTCTTAGTTATTTTCGAAAATTCTAAAAAAATTTTTCAAAAATATTTTTCTTATTTTTATATCAAATTTTCGAAAATAACATCACCAATTAATGTTTTGATTCAAAAATTTCAAGTTTGTTACTTACTTGTTAAGAAAGTTTCAAACTATAAGTTCTAGAATCATATCTTGTGATTTCTTGTGAATCAAGTCATTAATTGTGATTTTAAAAATCAAATCTTTTTCAAAAAACTAATTTCTATCATATCTTTTCAAAATATCTTCTTATCTTACCTTTTTCAAAAATTTGATTTCAAAATATCTTTTCTAACTTCCTATCTTCTTATCTTTTCAAAAATTGATTTTCAAAATTTGTTTCAACTAACTAACTAACTTTTTGTTTGTTTCTTATCTTTTTCAAAACTACCTAACTAACTTTTTCTCTCTAATTTTCGAAAATATCTTCCCTCTTTTTCAAAAATTCTTTTTATTTTAATTTGTAAATCTTAATTTTCGAAAATTACTAACATTTTTCAAAAACTATTTTCGAAAATCACTAACTCTTTTTTCAAAAATAATTTTCGAAAATTCTCTTCTCTCTCATCTCCTTCTATTTGTTTATTCATCTACTAACATCTCTCCCTCACTCACAAAAAAAAAAAAGAGGATCTCTATTATTATTATTTTTTTGTGCCCTCTTCTTTGTCATATGAGCAGGAGCAAGGACAAGAATATTCTTGTTGAAGCAGATCCGGAACCTGAAAGGACTCTGAAGAGAAAATTAAGAGATGCTAAATTGCAACAATCCAGAAATAACCTTTCAAAAATTTTCGAACAGGAAGAGGAGATGGCAGCCGAAAATAATAATAATGTAAGGAAGATGCTTGGTGACTTTACTGCACCTAATTCCAATTTACATGGAAGAAGCATCTCCATTCCTGCCATTGGAGCAAACAACTTTGAGCTGAAACCTCAATTAGTTTCTCTGATGCAGCAGAACTGCAAGTTTCATGGACTTCCATCTGAAGATCATTTTCAGTTCTTAACTGAATTCTTGCAGATATGTGATACTGTTAAGACTAATAGAGTAGATCCTGAAGTCTACAGGCTCATGCTTTTCCCCTTTGCTGTAAGAGACAGAGCTAGATTATGGTTGGATTCTCAACCCAAAGACAGCCTGAACTCTTGGGATAAGCTGGTCACGGCTTTCTTAGCCAAGTACTTTCCTCCTCAAAAGCTGAGCAAGCTTAGAGCTGATGTTCAAACCTTCAGACAGAAAGAAGGTGAATCCCTCTATGAAGCTTGGGAAAGATACAAACATTTGACCAAAAAGTGTCCTTCTGACATGCTTTCAGAATGGACCATCCTGGATATATTCTATGATGGTTTATCTGAGCTATCAAAGATGTCACTGGACACTTCTGCAGGTGGATCCATTCACCTAAAGAAAACGCCTGCAGAAGCTCAAGAACTCATTGACATGGTTGCTAATAACCAGTTCATGTACACTTCTGAAAGGAATCCTGTGAGTAATGGGACGCCTATGAAGAAGGGAGTTCTTGAAGTTGATACTCTGAATGCCATATTGGCTCAGAATAAAATATTGACTCAGCAAGTCAATATGATCTCTCAGAGTCTGCATGGAATGCAAGCTGCATCCAACAGTACTCAAGAGGCTTCTTATGAAGAAGAAGCTTATGATCCTGAGAACCCTGCAATAGCAGAGGTAAATTACTTAGGTGAACCTTATGGAAACACCTATAACTCAACATGGAGAAATCATCCAAATTTCTCATGGAAGGATCAAAAGCCTCAACAAGGCTTTAATAGTGGTGGAAGAAATAGGTTTAACAATGGTAAACCTTTTCCATCATCCACTCAGTAACAGACAGAGAACTCTGAACAAAATACTTCTAATTTAACAAACTTAGTCTCTGATCTGTCCAAGGCCACTGTGAGTTTCAAGAATGAAACAAGGTCTTCCATTAGAAATTTGGAAGCACAAGTGGGCCAGCTGAGTAAAAGGATTACTGAAATCCCTCCTAGTACTCTCCCAAGCAATACAGAAGAGAATCCAAAAGGAGAGTGCAAGGCCATTGACATAAGCACCATGGCCGAACCTGTGAGGAGAGGAGAGGACGTGAATCCCAAGGAGGAAGACCTCCTAGGACGTCCAGTGATCAATAAGGAGCTTCCCTCTGAGGAACCAAAGGACTCTGAGGCTCATCTAGAGACCATAGAGATTCTATTGAACCTCCTTATGCCCTTCATGAGCTCTGATGAGTATTCCTCTTCTGAAGAGAATGAGGATGTTACTGAAGAGAAAACTGTCAAGTTTCTTGGTGCAATCATGAAGCTGAATGCCAAATTATTTGGCATTGATACTTGGGAAGTTGAACCTCCCTTGTTCATCAATGAACTAAGTGATCTGGATCAACTGACATTGCCGCAGAAGAGACAGGATCCTGAAAAGTTCATAATACCTTGCACCATAGGCACCATGATCTTTAAGGCTCTGTGTGACCTTGGTTCAGGAATAAACCTCATGCCCCTCTCTGTAATAGAGAAACTGGGAATCTATGGGGTGCAAGCTGCTAAAATCTTATTAGAGATGGCAGACAATTCAAGAAAACAGGCTTATGGACAAGTAGAGGACGTGTTAGTAAAGGTTGAAGGCCTTTACATCCCTACTGATTTCATAGTCTTGGATACTGGAAAGGAAGAGGATGAATCCATCATCCTAGGAAGACCTTTCCTGGCCACAGCAAGAGCTGTGATTGATGTGGACAGAGGAGAATTGATCCTTCAATTAAATGAGGACAACCTTGTGTTTACAACTCAAGGATCTCTCTCTGCATCCATGGAGAGGAAGTATAAAAAGCTTCTCTCAAAGCAGAGTCAAACAAAGCCTCCACAGTCAAACTCTAAGTTTGGTGTTGGGAGGCCACAACCAAACTCTAAGTTTGGTGTTGAACTCCCATATCCAAACTCTAAGTTTGGTGTTGGAGAGTCTCAACAAAGCTCTGCACATCTGTGAGGCTCCATGAGAGCCCACTGTCAAGCTACTGACATTAAAGAAGCACTTATTGGGAGGCAACCCAATTTTTATCTAACTATATTTTTCTTAGTTATATGTCTTTATAGGTTCATGATCATGTGGAGTCACAAAATAAATATAAAAATTGAAAACGGAATCAAAAACAGCAGAAGAAAAATCACACCCTGGAGGAAGCATCTGCCTGGCGTTCAACGCCAGAACAGAGCATGGTTCTGGCGCTGAACGCCCAAAATGGGCAGCTTCTGGGTGCTGAACGCCAGAACAGGCATGGTTCTGGCGTTCAATGCCAGAAATGGTAGCAAATGGGCGTTGAACGCCCAAAATGGGCACCAACCTGGCGCTGAACGCCCAGAGTTGTGTGCAAGGGCATTTTGCATGCCTAAATTGGTGCAGAGATGTAAATGCCTTGACACCTCAGGATCTGTGGACCCCACAGGATCCCCACATACCTCCACTCACTCTCTTCTCTCTTCTCAATCATCCTCTACTCCCAATAAACACTCTTCCCTATTAACCCTTTACCACTCACATCCATACACCCACTTACCTTCAAAATTCAACATCTCTTCCCCATCCAATCCCACCCATATGGCCGAATACACACCTCCCTCCATCTCCCCCATATCTTCTTTTTCTTCTTCTATTCCTTCTTCTTTTGCTCGAGGGCGAGCAACATTCTAAGTTTGGTGTGGTAAAAGCATAGCTTTTTTGTTTTTTTCCATAACCATTGATGGCACCTAAGGCCAGAGAAACCTCTAGAAAGAGGAAAGGGAAGACAAAAGCTTCCATCAAGGGTCTATAGCTCAGTGGTAGAACATTTGACTGCAAATCAAGAGATCCCTGAGATACCTCAGGGGAGACATTTTCTTCCACACAATTATTGGAAGCAACTAAGGGTGGAACATCAAGAGCACTCCATCATGCTCCATGAAATAAGAGAAGATCAAAAAGCAATGAGGGAGGAGCAACAAAGACAAGGAAGAGACATAGAAGAGCTCAAGGACATCATTGGTTCCTCAAGAAGGAAACGCCACCATCACTAAGGTGGATTCATTCCTTGTTCTTATTTCTTCTGTTTTTCGTTTTCTCTATGATAAATGCTTATCCATGTTTGTGTCTTCATTACATGATCATTAGTAGTCAGTAACTATGTCTTAAAGTTATGAATGTCCTATGAATCCATCACCTCTCTTAAATGAAAAATGTTTTAATTCAAAAGAACAAGAAGTACATGAGTTTCGAATTTATCCTTGAACTTAGTTTAATTATATTGATGTGGTGACAATGCTTCTTGTTTTCTGAATGTATGCTTGAACAGTGCATATGTGTTTTGAAGTTGTTGTTTAAGAATGTTAAATATGTTAGCTCTTGAAAGAATGATGACAAGGAGACATGTTATTTGATAATCTGAAAAATCATAAAAATGATTCTTGAAGCAAGAAAAAGCAGCAAAGAACAAAGCTTGCAGAAAAAAAAATTTAGGTGAAAAAAAATAGAAAGAAAAAAAAAAGAAAAAGAAAAAGAAAAAGCAAGCAGAAAAAGCCAAAGATCTTAAAACCAAGAGGCAAGAGCAAAAAGCCAATAACCCTTAAAACCAAAAGGCAAGGGAAATAAAAAGGATCCCAAGGCTTTGAGCATCAGTGGATAGGAGGGCTTACAGGAATAAAATCCTGGCCTAAGTGGCTAAACCAAGCTGTCCCTAACCATGTGCTTGTGGCGTGTAGGTGTCAAGTGAAAACTTGAGACTGAGCGGTTAAAGTCAAGGTCCAAAGCAAAAGAAGAGTGTGCTTAAGAACCCTGGACACCTCTAATTGGGGACTTTAGCAAAGCTGAGTCACAATCTAAAAAGGTTCACCCAATTATGTGTCTGTGGCATTTATGTATCCGGTGGTAATACTGGAAAACAAAGTGCTTAGGGCCACGGCCAAGACTCATAAAACAGCTGTGTTCAAGAATCATCATACTGAACTAGGAGAATCAATAACACTATCTGAACTCTGAGTTCCTATAGATGCCAATCATTCTGAACTTCAATGGATAAAGCAAGATGCCAAAACTATTCAAGAGGCAAAAAGCTACAAGTCCCGCTCATCTGATTGGAGCTATGTTTCATTGATAGTTTGGAATTTATAGTATATTCTCTTCTTTTTATTCTATTTGATTTTCAGTTGCTTGGGGACAAGCAACAATTTAAGTTTGGTGTTGTGATGAGCGGATAATTTATACGCTTTTTGGCATTGTTTTTAGTATGTTTTTAGTAGGATCTAGTTACTTTTAGGGATGTTTTCATTAGTTTTTATGTTAAATTCATATTTCTGGACTTTACTATGAGTTTGTGTGTTTTTCTATGATTTTAGGTATTTTCTGGCTGAAATTGAGGGACTTGAGCAAAAATCAGATTCAGAGGTTGAAGAAGGACTACTGATGCTGTTGGATTCTGACCTCCCTGCACTCAAAGTGGATTTTCTGGAGTTACAGAACTCGAAATGGCGCTCTTCCAATTGCGTTGGAAAGTAGACATCCAGGGCTTTCCAGCAATATATAATAGTCCATACTTTGGCCAAGAATAGACGACGTAAACTGGCGTTCAACGCCAGCTTTCTGCCCAAATCTGGCGTCCAGCGCCAGGAAAGGAGCCAAAACTAGAGTTGAACGCCCAAACTGGCACAAAAGCTGGCGTTCAACTCCAAGAAGGACCTCTACACGTGCAACACTAAAGCCCAGCCCAAGCACACACCATGTAGGCCCCGGAAGTGGATTTATGCATCAATTACTTACTCATGTAAACCCTAGTAGCTAGTTTATTATAAATAGGACCTTTTACTAGTCTTTTTGACATTTTTGGATTATCTTATGATCCTTTGATCACGTTTTGGGGGCTGGCCATCTCGGCCATGCCTGGACCTTTCACTTATGTATTTTTAACGGTAGAGTTTCTACACTCCATAGATTAAGGTGTGGAGCTCTGCTGTTCCTCAAAGATTAATGCAAAGTATTACTGTTTTCTATTCAATTCATCTTATTTTGCTTCTAAGATATCCATTCGCACCCAAGAACGTGATGAAGGTGATGATTATGTGTGACGCTCATCACCATTCTCCCCTATGAACACGTGCCTGACAAACACTTCCGTTCTACATGAAATAAGCTAGAATGAATATCTCTTAGATCTCCTAACCAGAATCTTCGTGGCGTAAGCTAGAATAATGGCGGCATTCAAGAGAATCCGGAAAGTCTAAACCTTGTCTGTGGTATTCCGAGTAGGATTCAATGATTGAATGACTGTGACGAGCTTCAAACTCGCGAGTGCTGGGCGTTAGTGACAGACGCAAAAGGAGGGTGAATCCTATTCCAGCATGATCGGGAACCGACAGATGATTAGCCATGCTGTGACAGAGCATGTGAGCATATTTTTCACTGAGAGGAGGGGATGTAGCCACTGACAACGGTGATGCCCTTGCATAAAGCCAGCCATGGAAAGGAGTAAGACTGATTGGATGAAGATAGCAGGAAAGCAGAGATTCAGAGGAACAAATGCATCTCCATACGCTTATCAGAAATTCTCACCAATGATTTACATAAGTATTTCTATCCCTTTTATTATATTAAATTCGAAAACACCATTATCAATTTATATCTGCCTAACTGAGATTCGCAAGGTGACCATAGCTTGCTTCATACCAACAATCTCCGTGGGATTCGACCCTTACTCACGTAAGGTATTACTTGGACAACCCAGTGCACTTGCTGGTTAGTTGTATCGAAGTTGTGAACCATGGTATTGGCACCATGTTCTTGGCGCCATTGCCAGGGAAAGAAAGAGCCATAAATTTTACATAATCAAAGTGTAATCACGATTGCGCGTACCAAGTTGCTCACGTTGCCAGGGATTGTTTGAGCCTGGACAACACAATTTCGTGCACCATGTCCCATGCTTCGTGGATCTTGTTTGAACTCCTTTGACTTGAGATCCTTTCTTTTTTGGTCTATTGATGCGGGGAAAACTTGTCTCTCAACAAATCTCCCTTCGGCAAGTGTACCGAATTTGTTGTCAAGTAAAAACTCACAATAGAGTGAGGTCGAATCCCACAGGGATTGATTGATCAAGCAACTTTAATTAGAAGAATGTTCTAGTTGAGTGAATCCAGAATTTGGGTTGAGAGTTGCAGAAAATAAAATTGCGGGAATGTAAATAACAGAAAAGTAAATGCTAGAATTAAAGGACTGGAAGTAAATGACTGAAAATAAATTGCAGAATTGTAAATGGGAATGGGGGATTTGCTCATAAAAGTAAATGGCAGAAATTAAAGAGAATGGGTAAGATCAGAGATGGGGAGTTCATTGGGCTTAGGAGATGTTGCAATTCTCCGGATCAAGTTCATTTTCATCTCTTCCTCAATCAATGCACTCATTGATCTCCTTGGCAATCTTAAGTGATTGAATTACAATTTCTTGCAATTCAATCTCTCAAATCTTGATCAATAGCCAATTCCTTGGTCAATTGCTCATGAGAAGAGATGAAGTATGGTCACTGATTATACCACATGCATTTCCCAAATCAAGTATTGAGACGGTTATAGTCACATACCCATCCAAACCCAATTTGGTCCAGCATGAGAAAGCATTTCTAGCTTGATCTCTTCATTCCTCTTTCAAGGTTCAAAAGAGATCCAAGTTTGAATAGCTTCTCTTCCAAGATAACTACTCAATTGGATGAAGATCGAAAGCTTTCAAGTAAAATCAAGAGGAAACATAGAAGAAGAATAATGAAAATTAGTATTGATCCATCAAATTACAACAGAGTTCCCTAACCCAATGAAACGGGTTTAGTTGTTCATAGCTCTTGAAAATGAAAACAAAGATGGAGAATACATCATCAAACTAGGATTTGCAAAGAAAGTAAAATACAGAGAGTAGTTCTCTTTTTCCAGCCTCCAGAACTCCTTTCTCAATTCAAAGCTACTCCTATATATACTACTCTTCTCAGCTTCTAGTGTGATTCTTCAAGTCTTGGGCCTTTGGATCTTGAGTTTGAAGCAGTTCCTTTCTTTATTTGGGCTTGGCTTTACTTGCAGAGAGAAAGTGCGAAGTGGGCAGAGACTTTGGTTCAGGACGTTAGGGGTGTTAATATTTAGTGAGAATATAAGTTCGAGAACGTTAGTGACACTTAACATTGTCACTAACGTTCCAATGCACCCCTTTGCCTCACGTTAAAACCCATGTTAACTAGGTTAACGTGGCTTTTAACGTTGCCTTGTTAACCTTCGAGAACGTTAGTGACACTCAACATTGTCACTAACGTTCCAGTGTGCCCCTTCTTGCTTCACGTTAAAGCCCACGTTAACTAGGTTAACGTGGCTTCTAAAGTGGCCCTTGCCATCCTTCGAGAACGTTAGTGACATTCAACATTGTCACTAACGTTCCAATGTGCCCCTAGGTCTCACGTTAGAGTCCACGTTAACTAGGTTAACGTGGCTTCTAACGTGGCCATCTTTAGCCATCCCAACGTTAGTGACAATGTTGAGTGTCACTAACGTTGGCTCATCCTTCATTCCTCATCGTTAGCTTCCACGTTAACCAAGTTAACGTGGAAGTTAACGTGACTCTTGGGGGTTGTGTGGTTGCTTCAACGTTAGTGACAATGTTGAGTGTCACTATTGTTGTCGACAACTCTTCATCCCTTACGTTAGTTCCCACGTTAACCAAGTTAACGTGGGAGTTAACGTGGTACTTTGCACCATAGGCCAACGTTAGTGACAATGTTGAGTGTCACTAACGTTGGCTTCTCTTCCCCCCTTTAACGTTAGAGGCCACGTTAACTAGGTTAACGTGGCTTCTAACGTGGCCACTTATGAGTAATTGCCAACGTTAGTGACAATGTTAAGTGTCACTAACGTTGGCTCAACTTCTCTTCTCCACGTTAGAGTTCACGTTAACTTAGTTAACTTGACTCTCTAACGTGGGCATTGATGGCTTTTTGAGAGTGTTATTGGCAATCACTTTCCTCATTATCCTTGCAAGTTACCTCCCCTTTTCTTGCTTCCTTTTGGTCCTGATATCAAGCAATAAAGTGCATCAAAGCTCTAGTCCAAGTCATGAGTAATGCAATATAATATTTGTCACTAAACTTATGCAAAATCCTCATAAAATTATGTAAAATGCACAATGTATGCTTGAATCAAGGCATAAGTGAATATCTACCCAAAACTAGCTTATTTTCTAAAGAAATGCATGAAACTAACCTAAAAACAGTAAAGAAAAGGTCAGTAAAACTGGCCAAGATGCCCTGGCATCACAACACCAAACTTAAAGCTTGCTTGTCCCTAAGCAAGTACTGGAACAAGAGAATGATGAATGGAATATCCAGAGGAATGAGTCATTCTTGTGGAAGTTATGTTACTGATTTTATGGTGGTTTCATGCATAGCAACTTAGGTTCATTCCATTACTGGCTTTCAGACCTTTATCATGTCCTAAAATACCCACTTTGTTTATATCGCATGAGACCTTTATTCATTGATCCTTTTATTGTTATTTCAAGGATTGTTTGTGTTATTTAGGCTAAGTGCTCTGTAAGGGGGCAACTCTTTAAGATAAGCTTTCAGCCAACACTCCCGAACCAGTTGGTTCAAGGTGCTAGGTGTTGAGACACCCCTAAGGACTTACTCCCTCAAGCCTATCCCCCATACATACACACTACAGGCATTTAGTTTATTTATTTTCTCTTCTTGAGACCTTGGTGTCCAGCACCTCTTTGGGTTACTAAATGTTCTGTAGTGAAGGTTACTTTTGATAGTGGACTTTCAGCTGATAATCCCGAGTTAGTTAACCCAAGTTACCAAGTGATAAGGCACCCCTAAGAGCTTATTCATCAAAGTAGATCCCTCACACAGGAGCACCACTGACACTTGCCTCAAGATTAAAACCATTGATGCCTAGCCCTATTGCTTACTCTTTTTCTTTTGTTTTTCACTTCCATTGTTCTTTCCCTTTTCTCTTATTAGGATCTTATTATTAACTTAGTCTCATGAATGTATCCAAAGCAAAGTATTCAGGCCAGATAATTGTCATCCCAGCCTTGTGGTTGAACCAACTTAGCTAACTTATGACTACCCCAAAGATTCATGAATGCACTTCCACAACATGAACTCCACTCTGGTCTTTTAAAAACATAATCATTCTCTTTTTATTTGATTTAAAGGGACAAGCATACAAGTAAGTTAAGTAATGGTGCAGTAATATAAAGACCAGCACACAGAGACCTCTTCAGAACTTAAAAGACAGAATTTAAAAAGGGTTCAACTACGAGTAACTACAAATCAAAAGTGCATTCGGACTTCCAACTTTCAACAATTATGAGTACAATGGAATTAGGTAACAATACAACCTTCGGGTGATGATCTCTGGTCCCCCTCTCTCTTTGTCATCATCCTAGTTTTTGCTGCCTCGCTTCTTTGGGTGAAGGTGCACCATTTCCTTATAAGATTTCTGCAAGGTTACTGGAAGTTGCTTGTTCCCAAAGCACTTGAGACATAGTTAGCTTACATGTATGCTTGTGCCTCTTGAACTCAATTTAGTGTGTGAACACCAAACTTAGTTCTTTACCCAGTACAAAACATTGCATATATGCAGAGACCCTCATATCTTGTTATCAACAAAGCAATGATCACCTATAGTCTAACTACATCTAAGTGGTTTCTCTTGATTGGATGGAGCTAGCAATGTTCTTTTGGAGTGGAGTGTAATTCTAACCAATGACCTTTAGTGGAACACCAAACTTAGCTCCTTACAATACAGGGGAAACAACTTGTGATTTTTATTGAAATAAAGATGAAAGTGAAACTACCTGAGGTTGGGTTGCCTCCCAACAGAGCGCTCTTTTATCGTCGCTAGCTCGACGAGTCCTTAATTACTTGAGATGGTACTTTACTCTGGGGTGTTTTCCCCCATGTTGCCCAGATAATGCTTGAGTCTTTGTCCATTCACTGTAAAAGTCCTCTCTGAACCTTCATCCATGATTTCGATGTGGCCATATGGTGATACTTTTGTAACCAAGAAAGGTCCGGACCACCTTGACTTGAGTTTTCCTGGGAACAGCCTTAATTTAGAATTGTAAAGGAGTACTTGCTGCCCTTTTTCGAAACTCCTGGGTGCCAGATGCATGTCATGTTTTCTCTTTGCCTTCTCTTTATACATCTTAGTGTTTTCATAGGCTTGTGACCTGAATTCCTCCATCTCTTGCAGCTGCAAGATCCTTTTTGCACCAGCAGCAATGCTGTCAAAATTTAGTATCTTGATAGCCCAAAGAGCTTTGTGTTCTAGCTCCAGTGGTAAATGACAAGCCTTCCCATAGACTAGTTGATATGGAGACATTCCAAGTGGAGTTTTGAATGCTGTTCTGTATGCCCACAGAGCATCATCCAACTTCTTCGACCAATCCTTTCTAGATGCGCCCACAGTCTTTTCCAGGATCCTCTTCAGCTCTCTGTTGGATATCTCAGTTTGCCCACTTATTTGAGGATGGTAAGGTGTGGCTACTTTGTGTTTTACCCCATATCGTAAGAGGAGAGCTTCTAGTGGTTTGTTACAAAAGTGGCTCCCTCCATCACTGATAAGGGCTCTTGGGACTCCAAACCGGCTAAAGATATTCTTCCTGAGGAAGTTCATGACTACCTTGTTATCATTAGTTGGGGTTGCAATAGCCTCTACCCACTTGGAAATATAATCCACTGCTACCAGGATGTACTTGTTTGCATATGAGGTTGGGAATGGTCCCATGAAATCAATTCCCCACACATCAAACAGTTCCAGTTCCAAGATGAAATTTTGTGGCATGGCGTTTCTTTTGGGCAGGGTTCCAGATCTTTGGCATTCATTGCAGCTTTTTACTAGTTCCTTGGCATCCTTGAAATGGGTGGGCCAAAAGAATCCGCTTTGTAACACCTTTGCTACAGTTCTGTCTCCTCCAAAGTGCCCGCCATAGCATGAACCGTGGTAGTTCCACAGGACTTCTCTCCCTTCCTCTTCCGAAACACATCTTCTAAGAATTCCATCTGAACATTTCTTGAAGAGATATGGCTCGTCCCAGACAAAGTATTTTGCATCATTCATGAGCTTCCTCTTTTGATGTTTATTGATCCCTGGGGGTAATGCCCCAGTTGCCTTGAAATTTGCAATATCTGCGAACCATGGTGCTTTGTGAACTGTCATCAACTGCTCATCAGGGAAGAGCTCGTTCACATTTGTATCATTTTCTCCACCTTGATCATGAGGGATTCTGGATAGGTGATCTGCCACCTTGTTCTCCACTCCTTTCTTGTCTCTGATTTAAATATCGAATTCCTGCAACAGTAAGATCCACCTTATTAGTCTTGGCTTTGATTCTTGCTTGGCAAACAAATATTTAAGTGCTGTGTGATCTGTAAAAACAATCACTTTAGCACCAATGAGGTATGATCTAAATTTATCAAATGCAAAAACTATTGCTAGCAACTCCTTTTCAGTAGTGGTATAATTTCTTTGAGTTTCATTAAGGACTTTGCTAGCATAGTATATCACACGAACTATGTTATCTTTCCTTTGTCCTAACACTGCCCCAACTGCAAAATCAGATGCATCGCACATCAATTCAAATGGTAGGTTCCAATCAGGTGGGGAAATGATAGGAGCAGAGGATAACCTCATTTTCAAATGTGCAAATGCTAGCATGCATGTTTCATCAAAGATGAATGGTGTATCAGATACAAGGAGATTGCTTAAGGGCTTGGCTATCTTTGAAAAATCTTTAATGAACCTTCTGTAAAAACCAGCATGCCCTAAAAAAACTTCTAATTCCCTTGACATCACTGGGTGGGGGTAGTTTTTCAATAAGTTCTACTTTAGCTCTATCAACCTCAATGCCTTGGTGAGAGACCTTGTGACCAAGGACTATTCCTCCTGTCACCATGAAGTGGAATTTTTCCCAGTTCAAGACCAAATTGGTCTCTTGGCACCTTTTCAATACCAAGGCAAGGTGATGTAGGCAACTAGGAAAAGAATCTCCGAATACCGAAAAATCATCCATAAAAACTTCAATGAATTTTTCTATCATATCTGAAAAGATAGAAAGCATGCAGCGTTGGAAAGTTGCAGGGGCATTACATAATCCAAATGGCATGCGCCTATAGGCAAACACTCCATACGGACAGGTAAATGAGGTTTTCTCTTGGTCTCTTGGATCAACCACTATTTGGTTATATCCCGAATAACCGTCGAGAAAACAATAATATGCGTGCCCTGCAAGTCTTTCCAACATCTGATCCATGAATGGAAGGGGAAAATGGTCCTTTCGTGTAGCCTCATTGAATTTCCTGTAGTCTATGCACATCCGCCATCCTGTGACGGTCCTTGTAGGTATGAGCTCGTTCTTCTCATTGGTAACCACAGTGATCCCTCCCTTCTTTGGTACAACATGTATGGGGCTAACCCAAGGGCTGTCCGAAATTGGGTATATGACCCCTCCTTGCCAAAGCTTCATAACCTCTTTCTGTACCAATTCCTTCATGATTGGGTTCATCCTTCTTTGGGATTGAATGGATGGCTTGGCATCATCTTCCAACAGTATTTTATGCATGCATATGGCTGAAATGATTCCCTTCAAGTCAGCAAGGGTCCATCCAATGGCATCCTTATGCTCCCGCAGCACCTTGAGTAGCTCGTCCTCTTGATCTTGACTGAGGGATGAATTTATGATCACTGGGTAGTTTTCATTTTCTCCTAGATATGCATATTTGAGAGTGGGTGGCAATGCTTTGAGTTCAGGTTTGGGTGCTTCTGATTTTTCGTTCCCTTTCTATGGTGCATCTGGTATATGTATTTCTGTTGTAGCTACCTCTTCACTTGATTCAGATTCTTCCTCCACCAATCTCTCGTTCTCTTCAGGTTCATCTTCTTCAAAATTCTCCTGCACTTCATCCTCAAGTGCATCTAACCTCATGCATTCCCCCAATTGTTCCGGTGGATAACTCATGGCCTTGAACACATTGAATGTCATCTTTTCATTGTGTAATCTCAGGGTGAGGTCACCCTTCTGAACATCAATGACAGCTCCAGCAGTGGCCAAGAATGGCCTTCCCAAGATGATGGAGGTCTTGGCGTCTTCCTGCATGTCCAGCACCACAAAATCTGCTGGGAATATGAAATCTCCTACTTTTACTAGTAAATCCTCTACTATCCCGTGAGGGAATTTGAACGATCGGTCTGCCAGTTGTAGAGCCATTTTTGTTGGTTTAGCCTCCTCAATTTTCATCTTTCTCATCATAGCTACTGACATCAAATTGATGCTAGCCCCTAAGTCACAAAGAGCCTTTTCTACTGTGATTTCTCCTATAATGCAAGGGATCTGAAAACTCCCAGGATCCTTCAGTTTCTGAGGTAGTTTATGCTGAATGATAGCACTGCACTCTTCAGTTAGTATCACAGTCTCATTGTTCTTCCAGCTTCTCTTCTTAGTCATTAGCTCCTTCAAAAACTTGGCATAAAGTGGCATTTGTTCTATGGCTTCAGCAAATGGTATGTTGATTTGTAGCTTCTTGAATATTTCCAAAAATTTCAAGAACTGGTTGTCATCTTCCTTTTTCTTCAATAGCTGGGGGTATGGAGCTCTTGAGATGTTCAGTTGGGGTATCTTTTTTTCTTTCTGCAGACTTGGCGTGGGGGGTTGCACTCCATCTTGCTTTTCTCCCTTTTCATTTGAGCCTTCTTCTTGTGGTTTTTGGGGATGTTCCTTCAGTTCCTTCCCACTCCTAAGTGTGATAGCTTGACACTCCTCCCTTTTGCTTGAATGGGCATCATAGCAAAAATTGTGGTTAGGAAGCTGCTTAAACAGATAGCTGATTTGTGTCTCCAGTTTTGTGATGGCAGCATTTTGATTCTGCATGTTTGACTGCACTTCTTCTCTGAATGCTTTACTGTCTTGAATGTCTCTGCATATTCCTTCAATGAAGGTTTCGATCTTAGAGAGCTTGTCATCAATTGATGGGTGATTCGGAGCAGATGTGCTATTTTGATTTTGATAATCATATGAAGAAGTGTTGTTGTGGGGGTGTTGAGACATCCTCTGTGTGACTTGCTGATGAGCTGCATTGTTGTTGGAGTTGTAACGTCTCTGGTCTTGGTTTTGATCTTGCTCACTTCCCTACCCAAAGTTTGGGTGGTTTCTCCATCCAGGGTTGTAAGTCTTGGAGTATGGATCATAGTTTTTCCTTGGTGAATTCCCAATGTAGTTGGCTTGCTCCTGACTCCCTCTGCTTCTTCATTCACTCCTTCTTGGATTGTTGATGAAGATGAGATTGCTGCTACTTGGTTCCTCTCCATCTTCTTGGTGAGGTCAGCCAGCTGCTGGGTAATGAGCTTGTTTTGGGCCAACAGAGCATCTACATTGTTTAGCTCCATCACTCCTCTTGTGTTCCCTCTTTCGGAAGCATAGAAGTAGTCATTTTCTACTACTGTTTCAATAACATCTATGGCCTCCTCAATGGTCTTCTTCTTGTTCAAGGATCCTCCAGATGAATGGTCTACGGCCTTCTTTGACTCATAAGATAGCCCTTCATAGAAAATGTGCAGCTGCACCCATTCGTTGAGGAGGGTAAAATCTTGCTAAGAATTTGTTCACCACATCCTCCCAAGTTGTCAAACTCTCCCTTGGGAAAGATTCCAGCCACTTGGTTGCCTTGTCCCTGAGTGAAAAAGGAAATAAGAGCAGTCTATAGGCGTCAGGATGAACACCATTAGATTTCACTGTGTCACATATTCTCAGGAAGATGGTCAAATGTTGATTGAGGTCTTCTTGAACTCCTCCTCCAAACGAACAGTTGTTCTGAACAAGGGTGATGAGCTGTGGTTTAAGTTCAAAGTTGTTGGCATGGATTGTTGGCTTTTGGATGCTACTTCCACAATTGCCTGGGTTTGGATTGATGTAAGAGCCCAAAACTCTTCTATCCTCCCCAGCATGATTTGCTCCACCTCCTCTGCCATGGTTGTGAGTCTCTTCTTCATGATGATTTTCCATGTTTTCTTCCATGTTTGGTTCAAAGTATTCCTCAAAGTGTTCCTCCTCTTCTTCAGCACTAACTACACGTTTTTCTTTTGCCTCCCTCCTTAGTCTAAGAAAGGTTCTGTCAGGTTCAGAATCAAAGGAAGTTAAAGCCCCACTTCTTCTCCCTGTCATACAACCAACAAGTACAAGTAAAGAAAATAGGTGCAGGCAGTATTTGTGTCAGAATTACTGTTAGTTGTGGATGATGCAATATATCAAACAGTTAGTGGGTTAGCAAACAGAATTGAAAATAACAAAGAAAAACAAAAGAGTAGAGGGGGAAGGGAAGAAGTTTAACTAAAACAAAAAGTAAATCACTCAAACAGAAAAATGAAATTCACAAAATAAAAATGCTCAATCTAGTGATCTTCCAATTTAATCATTGTTGATGCACAATCAATCCCCGGCAACGGCGCCATAAACTTGATGCGGGAAAAACTTGTCTCTCAACAAATCTCCCTTCGGCAAGTGTACCGAATTTGTCGTCAAGTAAAAACTCACAATAGAGTGAGGTCGAATCCCACAGGGATTGATTGATCAAGCAACTTTAATTAGAAGAATGTTCTAGTTGAGCAAATCCAGAATTTGGGTTAAGAGTTGCAAAAAATAAAATGGCGGAAATGTAAATAACAGAAAAGTAAATGCTAGAATTAAAGGACTGGAAGTAAATGACTGAAAATAAATTGCAGAATTGTAAATGGGAATGGGGAATTTGCTCATAAAAGTAAATGGCAGAAATTAAAGAGAATGGGTAAGATCAGAGATGGGGAGTTCATTGGGCTTAGGAGATGTTGCAATTCTCCGGATCAAGTTCATTTTCATCTCTTCCTCAATCAATGCACTCATTGATCTCTTTGGCAATCTTAAGTGATTGAATTACAATTTCTTACAATTCAATCTCTCAAATCTTGATCAATAGCCAATTCCTTGGTCAATTGCTCATGAGAAGAGATGAAGTATGGTCACTGATTATACCACATGCATTTCCCAAATCAAGTATTGAGAGGGTTATAGTCACATACCCATCCAAACCCAATTTGGTCCAGCATGAGAAAGCATTTCTAGCTTGATCTCTTCATTCCTCTTTCAAGGTTCAAAAGATATCCAAGTTTGAATAGCTTCTCTTCCAAGATAACTACTCAATTGGATGAAGATCGAAAGCTTTCAAGTAAAATCAAGAGGAAAGATAGAAGAAGAATAATGAAAATTAGTATTGATCCATCAAATTACAACAGAGCTCCCTAACACAATGAAAGGGGTTTAGTTGTTCATAGCTCTTGAAAATGAAAACAAAGATGGAGAATACATCATCAAACTAGGATGTGCAAAGAAAGTAAAATACAGAGAGTAGTTCTCTTTTTCCAGCCTCCAGAACTCCTTTCTCAATTCAAAGCTACTCCTATATATACTACTCTTCTCAGCTTCTAGTGTGATTCTTCAAGTCTTGGGCCTTTAAATCTTGAGTTTGAAGCAGTTCCTTTCTTTATTTGGGCTTGACTTTACTTGCAGAGAGAAAGTGCGAAGTGGGCGGAGACTTTGGTTCAGGACGTTAGGGGTGTTAATATTTAGTGAGAATATAAGTTCGAGAATGTTAGTGACACTTAACATTGTCACTAACGTTCCAATGCACCCCTTTGCCTCACGTTAAAACCCACGTTAACTAGGTTAACGTGGCTTTTAACGTTGCCTTGTTAACCTTCGAGAACGTTAGTGACACTCAACATTGTCACTAACGTTCCAGTGTGCCCCTTCTTGCTTCACGTTAAAACCCACGTTAACTAGGTTAACGTGGCTTCTAAAGTGGCCCTTGCCATCCTTCAAGAACGTTAGTGACATTCAACATTGTCACTAACGTTCCAATGTGCCCCTAGGTCTCATGTTAGAGTCCACGTTAACTAGGTTAACGTGGCTTCTAACGTGGCCATCTTTAGCCATCCCAACGTTAGTGACAATGTTGAGTGTCACTAACGTTGGCTCATCCTTCATTCCTCATCGTTAGCTTCCACGTTAACCAAGTTAACGTGGAAGTTAACGTGACTCTTGGGGGTTGTGTGGTTGCTTCAACGTTAGTGACAATGTTGAGTGTCACTAACGTTGTCGACAACTCTTCATCCCTTACGTTAGTTCCCACGTTAACCAAGTTAACGTGGAAGTTAACGTGGTACTTTGCACCATAGGCCAACGTTAGTGACAATGTTGAGTGTCACTAACGTTGGCTTCTCTTCCCCTCTTTAACGTTAGAGGCCACGTTAACCTAGTTAACGTGGCTTCTAACGTGGCCACTTATGAGTAATTGCCAACGTTAGTGACAATGTTAAGTGTCACTAACGTTGGCTCAACTTCTCTTCTCCACGTTAGAGTTCACGTTAACTTAGTTAATGTGACTCTCTAATGTGGGCATTGATGGCTTTTTGAGAGTGTTATTGGAAATCACTTTCCTCATTATCCTTGCAAGTTACCTCCCCTTTTCTTGCTTCCTTTTGGTCCTGAAATCAAGCAATAAAGTGCATCAAAGCTCTAGTCCAAGTCATGAGTAATGAAACATAATATTTGTCACTAAACTTATGCAAAATTCTCATGAAATTATGTAAAATGCACAATGTATGCTTGAATCAAGGCATAAGTGAATATCTACCCAAAACTAGCTTATTTCCTAAAGAAATGCATGAAACTAACCTAAAAACAGTAAAGAAAAGGTCAGTAAAACTGGCCAAGATGCCCTGGCATCATCTATTTCCCTTTTAAGTACATCTTAATACTCTTGAATATTCTTATGTGATGGCAATTTCAAGTGTATTCTTAGAGTTTTGATGTGAACTTTTGAAACAAGTTTTGGATTTTCTTGAGAAATTTAAATAGATTCTTCCCGCTTAAATTGCATCCATAGCTATTCTTTAAATTGACAAAGTTGTTTTGAAGTTGGCATGCACTGTTTTAAATAAAGTTTTGACACCGACTGATAAGCAAATTTTTACCTCGGAGTTTCCTTTTCTAAATGGAGTTTAACTTGTTCCATATTTGCTAAAAATTTTATACACGCTTGTTTGAATATAAACTTTGAGAATTCTTGAACAAACATTTGATTTTCTTACAACCTTGCCATAATTTCAGTATATACCTTTATTTGGGTGAGTACCTAAATGTCTTTCAGGATTTTCAAAATTGTTTTGGCCTTAACCCAATTGACTTTCAATTTTCAACCCTCACCTATTCTATCTTTTACTTGGAAACTATTTGGACAAAACGCAATTTAGTTTTCTTTTAACCATATTGCAGTTTTGATATATGTTTATGTTACCCTTTTGTGAACTGTGAGTTACATACTTTTCTTTTAGCACAGGAGGTGATCTTCTTTCAGTTTTTCATTCTTTATATTAAAATGTATTATGTGAATTTGATCAAAAATTTTAAATCTTGAGAGTGTCATCACTAGCTTTAGTTGACCTTCTTCTATGATTTTATACTTGTTAACTCAGCTTGATTTAGTTCCAAATTACTGTTTTGCTTATCCTTTTGTGTTCCTATCAGTTGTCTCTGATTCAGGAGTCATCTTTGAGGTTGTTAAACTGAATTTCTTTCCAATACTCTTCATCGATTGTACATCCTTGTTTACTTGTAGATTCAACAATTCTTTCAGAACTCTTGCGGAGATTATCCTTGTTGTTTGTCCTTCTATTTCTAAGTCTTTTACCTTTCTAAGTAAACTCGAGAATTATTTTGATATCACGTGCGATCTTTAGATATAGTAATGTGATGCTTTAGTTCTCTAGAATGTGGTTTGTGGTTATGGAAAGCGAAGCGGCAAGTGTATGACGTTATGAGAAGTTGTGGGAGTTTTGTTTCTCGCGGAAGAATTTGCGAATGTTAGGCTTGTGACCAGTTATGGAGTTGTGAAGTAATTGATGGAGTTAGGAAGTTGATATTTGGAAAGGGGTACGAGATCTGTGAGTGAATGTTATATCTGTTGTTAGATACCAACCTGCTTTGTAGCCTTTTTGCCATGCTAACCACCACTTTGCTTATCTTGACTTGCACCCTATATTGTTTCTTCAAACTTTTGTAAAGTTTCGAAACCATGTAACCTTTTTGTATTGAGCCTATCTTTATCTTCTGCCTTGCACTATATTTCACCCTTATATTTCAAACTTATGGATGTCAGGTATTTGAACTTATATATATATGTGTTAAGATCTCTTACTTTTCTAAAAAAAAAAAAGTATTTAAAAAGTAGACCACTAAGGCTATGTATTATCTTATGCATTTTTTTAATTTTCGAGGACGAAAATTTTTATAAGGTGGGTGGAATGTAAGACCCAAGACTTTTGAAAAGTCTTATTTTGAAACTAATTTCAAATTATATATTTATTTATAGTTTTAATTTTAGAAATTATTTTATTGAAAATAATTAAGGCTGTTTTGATTAATTGGATTTGAAATAAATTAAGGATTTTTATCCAAACTCTATAATTATGGATTTATTATCTATATTTAAATTATAAATTTATTAGTTGTTAAATAATAAGAGTTTTATATACGACTTAATTTAAATACTTTATATTTTCATAATTCAATACTATAAGTTTTAAGGACAAAGAAAATTAATTATATTACTATGCATTTTCAATTAGAGAAATTGAATGAGAATCAATTAGTATTTTTATACAACAAATAATATTTTAAAGTAATTTTAGAGATTAAATTGGTTTTTCAAATTAATACTCTATGTTCAAATTTTATTAAAATTACCTTACTCTAATTAAACCCAAAACCCCCAAATTGAAACCCTAATTCTACCACAACACAACACTCTCTCACACACACTCCCCAACTAAACCCTAGCCCCATCACCCACGGTTAACAGAAAGAAAGAAGAAAAGAAAAGAAGAAAGGGGAGACGGAAGCAGGGAGGAGGAGAGAAGAGAGGGGGATCCGAGAAGAGGGAGGGAGCCGGTGGAGAGAGTCGCACCACCCCAGCCGCGTCCAGCTCGCACCACCATTGCGCCACGCTCAGCTTCCGCCGTCCCCACGCCGTCATGTCACCACCAGGAGGGAAGAGAGAGAAAAAGCCGAGGAAGGAGAGGAGAAGAAGTCGCCAATGGCGCGCGTCCGTCATCGTCTTCGCGACATCCTTGGCGTTGCCGCCGTCCTTGCCGTGGAACCTGTTCCGTCGTTGCCACCCAACACCGACGAGAGAGGGAGATCGGGCAGAGAGAGAGAGAGAGAGAACTCGTGAGGGAGCCACCGCGGGAAGGAGGTCGTCGCCGCGTCCCGCTGCTCGCACCGCCGCCATCCACCATCCCTGCTGTCAGTCACCGTTCGCGAAGAAGAGAGGGAGCTCGCCTTGCCTTCAGGTCCGCCATCAGATCCGCCGTTGGAGTCATAAACAGAGGACGCAAGAGGGAGAACCGCCGCAGAGCTACTGGCCTTGCCGTCGTCATGCTCGCGCTACTGCTGCGTCACCGGAGCTCCATGCCGCCATTGCTGCCGCCGGGAACGCCACTATCGTTGTTGTTGTTGGAATCCAGTAGCTGCTACTGCTTGAGGTGGCTGCTGGGGCTGCCGCCAAGCCGGTTCGGAGACCGCCGCTGTTTCGGTTCAGCCGTTCCTTCTTCGTTCGGTAAGCGTCTCGATCTGAAAGCCCTCTAATTACTGCTCCATTATACGTTGAGGTGTTGTAGCATTCGTTGTTATGAGAGTTAATCTCGGCTATTATATGTGGCGATTAGAGTGGTTGTGGTCGCTGAGAAAGCGGGTTGGAGCTGAGGTTTTGACTGCAGTCGATTCGGGTCAATACGAAAGGAGTCAGTTAGCGAGTTTGGGTTGTGATTTCAACGTATCGAGGTAGGGGCTTTTTATACAAACTGATTCATTTTAAAGTGGAAGTTGTTATAAATAGATATGCTGTAGAAAATGTATTTCTGGTGGTTATGTGAGTCTTATGAATTGTCTGGTTTTATCTTGAATGAATATGGGTGCTTGTTTGATTGTAATAATGTCTGATTTTGATAAATTGGAGATTTCTGGATTGGTTGATTTGAATGATTTTTGATAATTTGAAAGTTGAGTTTTGTTTTATTGGAAACTGATTTAGTCTTGAACCTGTCAGAAAGGATTGATGATTGGTTTTGCTGGGACCCGAAAAGGGTGGCAAAGTCCAAGTTTTAGGGGAGATGCTGCCGAAATTTCTAGAAAACCTGAGATTTTGATTGGAATTGTTATTTTGAAAAAGAATGAATTATACTTTGACTTAAATATTTGAGAAGTAAATTATGTTTGAATTTTCCTTAGTAGGAAAATCTCTATATCTTGGATGTAATTATTAAGAAAGGAATTATGCCTTAAAAATCAATTTAAATATGAAATTTTTATGTTTTGGAAATTGATTTACGTAAACAGATTTTGGAGGGGGTTTTAATGGGTTTAAAATAAACGTGGTTTTCAATTAATCTATTTCACTTTACGACATTTAGGAAGAGCTTGAAGTATTTTCTGGAACCTTGATTTATTAAAATTGAAATACTTCCCGAGCCCTTGGAAACAGATTTAAGAATGAAACTGAAATTGGTTTTCGGTTTAAAAATGATTTGGTTTTGGCTTAAGTTTGGTTGGTTTTGAAATTGGTGTGGAATAATTGGAAACACGATTTGGTTTTGGGTTTAAACCCTATTCTATTTATTCAACTCAAGAAGTTAAAGTTTCAGAGGTTTTCAAGGAATTTAAGAAATGAGTTAGGTTATTCTCCCCTGAAGTCTTGAGACTCCGCTGAGGAATCTTACGACCAAATCTTGATTTAGAAAAGAATGATTTTGAGTCCTTCAAAGAGATTTAGAACTTGGCATGGTTTTGAGATCTTTGGAAGTATTGGAAAGATGTGGAAAGTGGTTCCATTTTGAAAAGTGATTCTTGGCTAGCTGTGAATTGACTACGTTTGTTACTTAAAAGTAAATGGGCCAAGAATGATTTTGAATTAAGATTTTGAGCCTGATTGATTGTAGATATCATCAAGATTGATGAGTTATTGTTTGGTAGGCGTAAGGGCCGGGTTCGTCCCGCTTATGCTGAGAGATTTGATAATTGACGAGATTGTTGATAAGTCGTTTGCGCCTGGCAAGGACGGTGGTTAATCCCGCTTGTCGAGGTTGTGGCGCCCGCGTAAGGACGGTGGTTAATCCTGCTTACGTGTAGATGTGAGGTCGGAGGCAAAGTATCCCGCTCACATCCTTTCGGATCACAGGAGTGTGCAGGCACCGACATTCTAGACCGTGTGGCGGGCACGTTATCCCAAAGGGTTCCCATTTATACGTGATCGAAAGGCAACATTCCCATGGGAATGTGTCGGGTTGGCAATTGAACCGACAATGTGATATCACAGCCAGTAGGACAGGCATTCATCATTTGCATCTATGTGATATTGTTTGGGTGTGCATATTGTATTTGGTTTGCCTATGTGAATACTTATGTTAACTGCTAACTGTTATACTTGTTGTAATTGCTCTTGATTGTGCTTGAACCACATTAATTGTGATTGTGTTTGAATTGATTGGTTTGTGAAGAGTTGGTTGTTGATCTAGTTGTTTGGGCCGGGGGCCGTGTTGGATTGGATGGGCTTGAGGCCGTGATTGGTATATTGAGTCCTAGTTCTGTATAAAGTATCTGATCGGTTCAGCATAGACTTAATGAACCTATGCTTGGAACGGGATGATCATTTATACCACGTAGGTAACTGCTTTCATGATTGCGGTCTAGGAAAAACTTTTCAGACATTTTTTTTTTTTGGAAAAAGGTTTTGTTTTAGAATATTTGAGAAATTTAGCAAGTCTTCAAAAAGGAATTTTCTGGATTTCGAATGTGAACCTATGGTTTTTGGAAAGACTCATAAGACGAGCAATGATCACTGAACTCTAAGAATGATCTTATCTTTACGTATCTTGTTATAGCAAATTCTGTAATCCTATAGTGAGAACAAGCGAGGACGACGTTCTCACTCCCCTACAGGTTATTCCTTTTCAGGATATGGAAGACGAAGCTTCAGGAGAGTTATGTTTATTTTCTGTTTATTCGGTCTTTTTGTATCACCGTAGCTATTATTTTTTTCCTCACCTTTATCTTTATGAAGCTTGTAAGAGGGATAGGAAATTATGATATATATAATTGTAAACTAGTGTTATGTATATATACATATATATATATATATATATATATATATATATATATATATCTTAAGGTTATATCTGAATTGTATGTGCATGTATGTTTAGGTTTTCACGAAAAAGAGTTATCGAAGTGTTATGCGGTTTTAAGTTTTAAACAGGCTCATATTTTAGTCTTAAATATTATAAAAGTCGTGGTAATACTCGAGCTATCAGAGTGGCGCAGCTGGAAGCGTGATATTTTGATAGTTAGGGTGTTACACAGGACTTTTCTGGCCATCCATAAAAGAAGATACCAAAAATAAAGTCAAGACATGCAATAACTGCCAAAAGCATGCACCACTGATACACATCCCGGCAGAGCAGTTACATCACTCGGACATCAGTTGGCCCTTCAACCACTGGGGCCTCGACATTCTCGGACCCTTCCCAACAGCACCAGGCCAGGTAAAATTCCTTGTCGTTGCAATCGACTATTTCTCAAAGTGGGTGGAAGCCTAACCTTTAGCTAAGATTACTTCACAACAAATGACATCTTTTATTTGGAAGAACATTATTTGTCATTTTGCTCTTCCTAGACATATCATTACTGACAATGGTCGCCAGTTTGTCGATCAGAAATTCACATCTTTTTTGCAGAACCTTAAAATAAATTATCACTTCTCATCTGTTGAACATCCACAAACTAACGGACTTGCAGAAGCAGCAAATAGGGTGATATTACATGCTCTAAAGAAGAAGTTAGATGACGCCAAAGGCCTTTGGGCCGAGCTCATACCAGAAGTCCTCTGAGGGTATAACACGACACCTCAATCATCCACAAAGGAAACCCCATTCAGACTCGTTTATGGATCTGAAGCAATGATCCCTTTAGAAATTTCACAAGGATCAATCCGAACACAAATTCCAGACCATGAAGAAGCTCGGCGATCCGAATTAGATATCATCGAAGATGTCAAAGACATGACAAATATCCGACTCCGTGCGGCACAGCAAGCGATAGCTCGGCGACATAATAAGCTCGTCAGAAGTAGATCATTTGAACAAGGAGATTTAGTTTTTCGAAATACAGAAACTGCTGGGAAGCCACCAAACCACGGGAAGCTCGCTGCAAATTGGGACGGGCCCTACCAAATTGCCAAAGTCCTCGGCAAAGGAGCTTATAAACTAGAATCTATAGATGGTGCTAGTTTACCTAATACCTGTAACATTTCTTCTCTAAAGAAATTCTATAGTTAAAAGTCAGGGCCAGGCTAGTACTCTTTTTTCTACTACCAAGATTTTTTCCAAACAAAAGATTTTGCTTGGAGAGGTTTTAATGAGGCTAGCCTACCTGCGCTTTTGTAAATGAAGGTTCATCAATCAAACAAATATTTCACAGATGTTTATTCCATAATTATCTATCCATCATGAATCCTTCAACAAACGAATCCAATATCTCATTTTGTTTCTTCTGTTCTATGTCCTTCAACTGAGCAGTAACTTCAATTACTCGACTTTCAGCACTCGCCAAATCAGCTTCCTTCTTCTTTAAGTCCTCCACATCCTTAGCATAGCTATCTTTTGTTTCTTTCAGTCGTTTCTCTACCTCACTCAATTTAGTTTACAATTCAGCAAATGTACCTTTACTTTGAACTAATTGCTCCTTCAAAGACTCAACCTCTTCCCTCTGACTCGCCAACCTTTTATATTTCACTTCTTGACTACGACCTAAGCTTGCCATTCGAAATCCAACTACCTATAAGATCAACAAAACCCAATTCAAAACAAAGGTCGCATACAATTCTAAGCTAAATATACAAAACACTTACCTGCATATACTGCCCGACGGCTATTTTCCCAACCTCATTTGCCAGTGAAACATCGGCCGACGATTGACAAACATCATCAGCCACAGCCATGTATGGAAAGTCACCACCCCAAACCGATAACCCATCACTATGCTCAGAAACTTCATGAAGTTTCTTCTGGTTAAGCAGAAATGCACGAATTTCCTCCAACGAAACGTCGTCCCCCTTTTGACTAGATTCCTCGGAAAAATCAACAAAATCACCCTTTCTCTTCCTCACAAGGACTTTCCTCCGACCAGATATAGGCTTACTGACCTCAGCAGCAACAGTAACCTTCTCCTTATTGGACGAGGATACTTCTTTTTCCAGGTTCTTATTTTTGAATTTGGACCTTAATGAAGCAGCCAAAACACTCGGATACTTACCCCCTGAAAATTCAAAACAAAACAAAATCAGCTGCATTTCAAGCAAGAATAAAATAAACAACACAATAAAACTCACCCAAATACTCTATAACAGAATCTCTATTTTCCTCCCACTTTAAAATTTCAAACATAGATATCAAATTTTTCCGATTAATCTGCTCCACGAGGAAATCAATAATACATAAATTTCTCGGAGTTATCACCTCGGGTCCGAGAATATTTTGAAGTTCTGAGCACCACCACAACGGAAACCTCTCAGCTAGAAACTCATCCACATAAAAAAGAAATTATTTCTCCACACTTCTCACTTTCTGATACATCTCTTTGAATTCTTTAAAGGAAAATTTATACAACTTGAATATACCAAACCTAGGCGTACTATTCAGATTAACCCACCCCCCTTCCAAACCCCTTTAGCTTGAAACAAGGAAAAGAATAAATCTACAGAAGGCTTCTCCTCAAGAATTTCCATTAAGATGCAGCTGAGAAGCAGCACAATACAGTTGCCTCAGAATTTGGCACTCAAAAATAGTAAAAAGTAATCTAACCCTTAGTTCCTCTAAAACGCAGCTATACATGTAGAAATATTCAAACCCCTGACCCCTGTGATAAACCCTATCCTCCACACTACACGGCAACAACTCCACCTGCACCCCAGACCTAACCCTTACAACCTTACTAGCATCAATCTCTTTCACAGCCGCTTCATCACAAAACAAAGATGCACAAGACTTAACATCTTCACTAACCCAATCATAGGACCAATCAATCTCTTTCTTTTTATCCTTCTCAAAACCCATAGAAAAACCCAGAAAATGAAAACCAAAGAGATGAAGAAACAAATGACAAATCAGTAAGGAAAAAGAACATGCATACCTCTTTTATTCATACTGTTTCCAAAGAAGCAAGACCAAGGGTCAGGGTTACACAAAATGAAACTCAACCCTCCAGACTCAATCAAATCAAACGGTGCAATTTGCTTTGGAAACGTAAAAAGCATTTACTAAACACAACATCCTTCTCTCTCCTCACTAATACACTGACACGACTTTCCACTTTCCCCACTAAACCTCTTTTTAATGAAGAACGTTGAATTGGAGGCTCCAACTCCATAACTAATCAATCTATCCGAGTTATAACTAAAAAAGCTCAACCTGCTTCATTAAAAAGTTTTTATCAGGCTAAGCTTGGGGGCTGTGATATGGCCGTTACACATATATAACTCGGCATCACACGACAATAACTCGGCAATTTGCGTTACAAACATGGCCTTTATGAATTATAACTCGGCAAACTGACGTTATGGATCAAAACCGCTGATTAATACGGCATTATAACAATATACGTTTCCAATCCTCTCCAAAACCGACGTTGAAGGAAAATCGTAACCGATAAAAGCACCGACCATATAAAAGCAAGGTAAGAGTATCTTTTCAGACATATCCGAATTACACATTGTACTGACTTAAGCATTGGAGTGCCTTTGCAGGTACACTCCCCCCTCTCTTTTTCTCACCGTCCACGTATTCACAAGTCCAAAGGAAAAGCTCGGAGTCAGCGAGTAAATAGCTCGGCCTCTTAAGGAGATAGCTCGGCAGATATCCATCACAAGGAGCCGATCTATTCTACAGGCAAGAACAATAACAATAATATTTTACTATTATTTAGTCAATATTATTATAATATACTAATAATATTTTATTTAATCATACCTGGGTCTAAAATTCTACAGGTAAGAATTATTACTGGTATTTTCTTATTAGTGTAAACGTACTAAATACTCTAAAGATATTTTAGAGCAAGAGATAATTAAAATATTATAATACTAGTGTCATTTATACTAATAAATAAATTATTTGATCTGATAAAGTAAAAATATATTATCAGATAAATACTATATTTAGTAATTATTTTCAAATTTTATTTTTGACCAAGTCTAACATTATTTATCCATCATAAATTCGTATATCTCTCTTTCATGCCTCTTCATTTCTTCTCAAAATTTCAAAAGATTCAAGAGATAAAAAAGAGAAAAACCTCCATAAAAGAAAAGCTTCAAGATCGACTACTCATGGAAGCTCCAAGACTCAACTCAAAATTCTAAACCAATTAAAGACTTTCTCTCATTCTCCTCTTCATCCTCATATAAATTTCTTCAAACTTTGTCAATAAAATCTCCTCCTTTTCTCTTCTTTAAGGTTCGGCCATGGTGCACTCATGGAAGATGTTTCATTTTCTCGATTCTCTTGTATAAAATATCATGTTTTAGGTGTCTCAAGGAGTTTATAGCTATAGGTTTTAAATTTTAAGGGTGAGAAAACCTCTCCTTTTTTCTTAATCGATTCGTCCATAATAGCTTTCAAGCTCTAAAAATTGTTCTTGACTGAAATATAGAAAAGAATCGGTGTTAGAGAACTCTTAATATATGTTTAAAAGGCTTGGAATTAAGATAAAGATTATGTTAGTTTAAAGTGGCCTCATAAATGCCTAAAAGTCTAAATGATGCATATGAATGAATCTTGATAAATTTGAATTTTGAATGTATACTTAATGATGTTTGAATGCTTAAAGTGAATGTGCATGCTTAAACAGTAAATAGCTGAATGTATATGTTTATGAGGCATTATGTTTATACTTATGTTAATGAGAATTATTTAACCTTAAATATGGAAAGAGAGAATGTAAGAAAGATTAATCTTAAAAGTTACAAGAGAAATTCTTAAGAATATATTAATAAAGTAAAAATTAAAGAAAAGAATAAAACACATCAAAAGAAAAGGTCTAAAAGTTTTAAGAATGCTAACGAAGGAAAAAAATATAATTTTATAAAAGATCCGGCCAAAAGTATAATTAGAATAACGTACGGGGATAAAATAGTTATTTTGTAAAAAATTGAGAATAAAATAATAATTTGGAGTTATAAAGGACAAAATGATTATTTAATAAAATATTAGGAGTAAAATGGTAATTTGGGATTATTAGGGACATAATAATAATTTTATAAAAGTTAAAGGACAAAATGATTATTTGAAAAAAATTTAGGGATAAAATGATAATTTTATAAAAGTTTAGGGACAAATTAAAATAGTAATTTTATAAAGTTCATGGATAAAATGATAATTTGGACAATAAAAGGTAAAATAATTATTTAACAAAAAAATCTAAGGATAAAACGGTAAATTTAATACCATAAAAGTAAAATGTCATTATAGAAAAAGATGAGGGTGAAATGATAACTTTAGACTCATGCAGAATTAAATGTCATTTTAAAAAAAACAGATGAAGATAATGTGGTAATTAAAAATTTTAAGGGCATAAAGGTTATTTTTTTATAAAAATAAGAGAGAATAAAAGTGTAATTTTACAAAAATGATTAAAGTTAGAATAGTAATTAAGAGATTAAAAGAAATAGATGTTGTTTTGATAAAAGATTGAGGGGAGAATCATAATTTTTAACTAAGGGATATGAAAGTCATTCACCGAAAGGTTGGAAACGGAATAGTAATGTAAGAAAGAGGAGGACGTAAAGAAAAATACCCTAAAAAAATAAGTGACAAGGAAGTTTTTAAACAAAAGAAATAAAATAAGACAGACTAAAATAAAATAAAATAGACTGAAACAGCACAAGATAGAATAGAACATGTTGAATGAGACAGATTGGGACAGACTAAGAATAAATAAAGATAGACTAAAAATATAATGAGAAAGACTGAGAATAAATGAGACAGAATGTGACGGACTGAAAAATAGAAATACTTACTAATGAATGTTCTTAAAAGTTTTATAGCAAAAAGATAAATAAATGTCTCAATTCTAATGAATGATTAAAGGTTCGCCTAGCAAGGTCGAAGGTTTCGTCCTGCATGCTCAGTGCACAGGCTGTTTGAATGTGGAAATTTGTAGTTTTATCCCACCCACAAAATGTTTGTTTGTTTGTTTGAATGTGGGGATGCCCGTGGACTACTAAATAAACACTATTTTTCATTGTGCGTATATTTTAGTGTCAAGTTTTGCGACGATTATTGCTGGTAGTCATGGACTAGTGATATTCTTAACCACTTGACACATATACACGGACTGACAATGAGAAGTTATAACTGGGACTTGCTCTCAAATAGTATCAGATTGTAGGTAGTAAACTGACATGTGAGCTTATGGCCTGTGTATAATAGACATGCATCATGATTGTTTGTAGCATATTATGTGTGATTCTATGTTGCGCTTGATTATCTGTTATTGTGCATTGTGACTTATCTGTGATTGTCTACTATTACTGACTAACTATTATGAGAATAACCATAGAGCTAAACTTAAATAAAGACTGTAAAAAATCGCAAGAAAAAGTAATAAATGTTATAAAAGGGGGCTAAGATGGTAAAGAATGAAAGAAGGGTAAATCTATAAAGCCTAAGGTCAAAATGATTGTGCGTACGACTGTCCCAACACTAGAAACTTTCCCTAAGACTAATATACGAGTTGTTTTCCTTCGTTAGTACCTTGTTCGAAACCATAGATTCTCTCCCCTTTTCCTTCATTGCTCCTACAGACGAAGCTGATGGTGCTGCTTGTTGAAGAGATGGTGCTTCCCTTTTCGCTACAAAACCCAGACCTGAAGTACGCTTTATGTTTTGAAGACACTCAATGATATATGGAGTTACGGAGTTTAGAGTGTTTTTTCTCTCTCTGTTAATTTTTTTTCAGGAAAAAGACTTTACTAACCTAGGTTCTAGACTAGAAACTTTTTGAATAGGTAAAAATTTAGGGTGTCATATGTCTATAAAAGTATGTACTACATACATGTAATGTAATATATTAAAGGAGTCTAAACTTGGATTAATACGTCTTATGTTTATATGACTGGAGTTACTTTTACTCTCTTGATGTATATATGAAGTCCTAGCGACACTATGTGAGATATATTTGCTTTTACCCTCTTATTTACTGCTATTAAATGATTAACTACTATTTTTATTTCGTTTGATGTACATTATGAACTTAAACAAAAAAAACACATTGGATAGCGTTCACATTTATAATCGTGCAACAAGTTCATATTCATATTCGTATATAATAAATAAAGAGTCTAGAATTTGTAAGTTGACAAATTAGTAACACTCAACGATTGACATTGGTCATAACATGCTAAAAATTGCATTGTTATAGTTTTGTTTTAAATTTTATTTTTAGCTTTTTATTTTATTTTATTTTGGTTGGATCATATACTAAAAAAATTAGGTAGATCGAAAATTTGAAAAAAAATCTCTTTAAAAACTATTATAATTTGCAAAATGAGTTTATTATAATTTAGTAATTTGGTCTAATTAGTTAAATTTAAAAAGATAATTAATATTAATTAGGATGATATAAATAAATTTTTTTCAAAAACAATTGACTATATCATATAGAAAGTACCTACCTCTTTAATTTTTGAAAAGTTGACTAGATATCACGTTAAAATTAAAATTGACAGCACTTTTATAATTTGAAAAATAAAATTCTGATGAAATTAATAGTGTCATTCACCTAATTATTAAAAGAAATATAAACTCGACTTTATAAGCAAACGTTAGCGAACTTTAAAATTTAAAATAAATAAAATAATTAAAAAATTAATTACTGTTAGCTGAGAAAAATAATTCCCAAATATTACTCTAGTTAAAATTTACAAGATTATTATATATACATCTCAATATAAAATATAACTCTAAGATGTTTTTTTCTCTCTTTTGTTTTGTTTGTTTTCTTTTTATGGTGTGGCTAGGAATGTCAACGGGTAGGACGAAAGTGGGAGATGCCTTCTTACTCTCCATCTCCGTCCCTAAATTTGCTCTCTATCTCTATTTTCATTCTTTGTCATGGGAATTATTACTCCCCATCCTCATTTTTCTGTAGGGTTCCATTTCTGCGGGAACTCTCTTCTCCATCTCTCTGATAATTCTGACTAATTATTAATTTTTATAGGAATCGAGTTGAAAGTATCCATCCTATAAATCCCGCAAAATTAGCAAATAATTAACAGAAAAATTAAATTTTAATAAGAAAAATTAAAAATGAAAATCTAATATTAAAATATGATAGAACTCTTTAAAACGAGAATTTTGACACTAATTTCAAAGAATTTAGCCCAAGATTGGACTAGACGGGCTAAACCGGTCGAACCGGGTCCAAACATGGGCCCAAGCCCAACCCACACTTCACTAACACCATGAGCTCAGCTCATTCCTTCCCAATTGCATGAGAAACACGCTGCTGAGGAAAGAACAAAGGAAGAGAGCTCAAACCCTTGCTCCAAATTTCAATTCACCACAACTTTTGATCCGGAGCTCCGATCGCCGCATCGTTTGCAGCCACGCGTCCGCAGGAACGAGCTCTACAAAGTCCGGTACCTTTCAAGGTGAGAAAATCATAATCTCAGATTCTATTCTCTCTTCTTCAATTCTGAAATGTTAAGATTTTGGTGTGTTAAGATTTTAGTTAAATTGATGTTATAGGATCAAATTGACTTGAGAAATTAGTGGGTTTGGTTTGATTGAGGCACATACAAGGTTAGGTTCATCAACCCTAGCCAATTTTGGTTCTAGTATGTTAAATGTGAATTTTGAGTATGTATGGTTATATATGTGAAATTAGGTGTATAAGTGTATATGTTGGAGCTTGAATTATGAGCATTGGAACTTTATGGAGGTTGGGTACTTGAGCTTTGATGATTTTGGGGGCTTGAGGGGCTGTGTTGGTTGGTGTTTCGCCTTGGACAATACGCGGAAATCGGTCAAGGTATGGTTTAGGTTTCGCGTATTTAATATGTAATGCCCTGTGAAAACTTAGGCTAGAGAACTATAGGATAAGTTGAAATGTGCATGTATGTTGATGTTTAGCAACCTTGATGGATTTATTAAATGATATTGAGAATGTGTGGTGATTGATGGTTATATTGCAAGTGTGGTGTTGGTAGTGATGATGAATTTAATTGAGTTTGATGGAGATTGTCTTAGCATATTTGATATTAATTAGCAAATTCTTGATGTAAGAGTTGAGCCATTCATGAGAGTGGTGTGAAGCACTTATTGTGGGTAATTATTGGATAAAAGGGTTAAATGTACATGTTGATATGTGTGACAAGGGAGCTATATGTAAACATGAGTATAGTTGTTATTGTGTTGAATTTGGAATTGTGAATATGTAAGGAGTTATTGAATGATTGAGAAGGTTAGGTGTGGTGTGTTGTAAAATGTATGGAAGGTGTAGGGTTGAGTATTGGTATGCCTTGGTTGTGAAATGTTTGGTTGAAAATGAGATTTTGGTAAAAATGGAGGTTTGGCATATTTTGGTAAGAATTGATTTTTGATGAACTTTGGTAGTCCATAACTTGCTCCTCAAATTTTGGATGAAAATGAGATTTATTTCAAATTAAAGAAGGTTTTATAAGATTGAGAATGATATAAGGTTTGCGGAAAACCGAATTCTGTAGAGAAAGTTATGGACGCCGGAAATCTAGTGCTAAAAACTGAAATTTTTAAAGATGCAGTAGAATCAGGATTTCTGGTGTGTGCCCACGCATACTGCTATGCGCACTCACCCAGCAGTAGCAGAAACTCGTACGCACGCCTTTATGCGCACGCACACCTGATGTTTTTCAGAAAGTGTGCGTACGCACGCCCTTGTGCGCACGCACGCACCAGGATATGCTTTCTGCTGGTGGCGCTCGCATAGGTGAGGCGCATGCACACCAAGTAATTCCTGGTTGGTTTGCGCACGCACGCACTCGCACTACAAGAAAAAAGGTCTATTGGCATACTTATTTCTTGCCACACTTTTTAAGCGTGCCCAAAAGTGGTCTATGGCCACACTTTTGCGAGGGTGGCCACTGATTTGTGATTTAGCCACGCTTTTTTTTGCCACGCTTAAGAAAATCGGCACGCTTTTACGAGGGTGGCCACTGATTAAAAGTTTGGCCACCCTTTTTTTGTCACGCTTAACAAGCGTGGCCATAGAGGAAAACCGGCACACTTAAAAAGCGTGGCTAATTTGTGTTTCAATGGTCACTTTTTTAAAGCGTGCCCATATTCTGTTTATTTTGGCACCCTACAAAAAAACGTACCGATAGAATTTTTTCCCCCAAAATTTAGTTTTCCACCGAATTTTTTTCCACACTTAGCTTTTTTTTCGTTAGTTTACCCTCAAACAACATCACATTAGTTTACCCTCAATCAAAAGTGACCCAGTCACAAAAAAAAAAACCTAAAAGCTAAGTTACCCGCGCCGTCATCATCCTCAAACAACATCTCCATGACCGTTCATCGTTCATCGCCTTCATCTTCATCGCACCCATGACTGTTCATCACCTTCATCCTCATCTGTCTAAGCCAATGACTGTCGCACCCATGCCATTCGTCTAACCCTCGCACCTGACCGTCGAACCCTATTGCTGTTTCTCAACCCTCGCCCATCAACGCAACCCTTGTTGACCTTCTGTCTGTCGCACCATCAACGCAACCCTCGTTGGCCCTCTTACTCCCTCAGTGCAGCGGTCTATCTCTCTCGCAAACCCTCATAAACACTGGTAAGTCTTTCTTCCCTCTGATTCTCTGTTTCTCTGTTCCTCTATTTTGGACCGCTGAGAATTTCAGGTTTATTACCTTCTTCACCATCAAAACTGTAGTAGCTGAATTTGATAATCTTTATATGTGACATCTTTCTTCATCAGATAGATCTTGTTAGCCTCTTTTAAATGCCTATTAAGAATAGGTTTAGTAGCGGAAAAACGAAGTGGCAAGGGATGGGACAGGCAACTCGGATGTAAAAGATCTTCATTTTGTTTGTCTCAGAAATAGTGTTCCGAATATGACTTATGCATAACATTGATAATGTCCCAAATTCTTGATTTTTATTATATGGGTCTTTACTTTGTAAATGCTATCCAAATTCTTGATTTTCATTATTTAAGCATGTCCACGCAATATCTTTTCTGCTGAAAGTATATTACCAGAATATCATATGATATAATCTACTCTCATTTCTCATTTTGGTAAAGCTGATTATTCTGTTATGTTTTACTGTAGGAATGGGGTGACCCTAGGAAGGAAGAATTTTACTTCTACATGAAGTCATATTCCCCCGTTGATGATGTAAGAATCTTATGACTGTGTTAGACTCAGATGGACAGTAGCCTTCATTAGCTATCAATATTTTATTTTTGTATCCTACATGAAGAGACTTCTAGAAATTATTTATAATTCTTTGCTCATGATTTTCATCCTACCCATTTTACGCAGGTGAAGGCACAGAATTATCCACATATTCTTGTCACTGCTGGATTAAATGGTAAGCATATCCAATTCTTGAACGGGATCTGTTCATGTTCTTATAAGTAAAGCTAAATAATTCTTGTGAGTTTGCTATTGCTTATGATTTGGCTGGAAAACTATACTCTGTTGTTCCATATGACTTTATTTTGTGCTTGTACATGTTGTAGACCCATGGGTTATGTATTCTGAACCTTCGAAGTTCGTGGCAAAGATGAGGGATATGAAGACTGATGATAACATATTGCTTTTTAAATGCGAACTTGGTGTTGGCCATTTTTCAAAGTCGGGGAGGTAAGCTCTAACCTTACTGCTATTTCTTAGTTTTTTTATTTATTTGTTCCACTTATTTTGTTTTACATTTATTTATTCTTTATGGTTTGGGATTTTATTTGATTTAGCTTCAATGCCCGCATTGTTCTGGTTGTAGTTTCGGAAGCTGGGATTTATTCCCCTCACCAAATTCTTGTCTAGGAGTGTAAATATATAAAGATTCTATTTTGATTTATGCTTTTCATGTGTGTGTGATGTAGATTTGAGAAGCTCCAAGAAGATACCTTCACTTATATCTTCATCCTAAAGGCTCTAAATATGACGAACGAGCTCAAGTTTTGAATTCCATGAGGCATGGATGCGGTTAAAGAGAAGGAGCAAAATACTTCCTTCCTAGGCTTCATAAATAACATGTCAGACATTTGGGTCGCGTTAGGCATTTGCATTGCCCACAACTATTGGATTTTCATTGATAAATGATAAAATCCCAAATAATATTATTTTTCTAGGGTTCAAAACCCTATTATATCTGGTTAGTGGTTACTGCGTTGTTGTCATGCATGGTTCCGATCCAGAGAAAAGAGAAAAAATTTTTATTATCCCCGATCCACGTATATAAAGTTTTTGTTATTTTTGGAAATTTTAATTAACTGATTTGATTTGATTTTCTGCTGTTATGTGAAATATTGTTGTAGTTTATGAAATGTATACATTTGACTGAGGTGTATCATTTCCATGATATGATTGACATGTTTGTTGGGTGTGGCTACAAGAAAGGAACCACATTGCTTGGTTATGGTTATGACTTCAAGCAAAGCAATAGGTAAATTGCTCGGCCCCTTCAGCATAATATCAAGTTTAATCAGTGATTTATTTATTTGTTTAGTGGTTTCCTAAGGGTATTCCACCTTTCAACTATCAAGGAAGGAAACTAATCCCCTTCAACATAACTATGTGCCTTATTTTGTTGTTGGCAGAATTGACAAGCTGATGGATGGCCTTAAAGTTAAGTTGAAAACTGCTTACAAAGCCTCTGGTGGAAGGAAAGTTAACTTGATTTCCCATTCTATGGGAGGAATCATGATCCTGTGTTTCTTGTCTCTTCACCGCGATATGCGCTTACAAAACTCATGCTATTTCTATGATATATTGCATAGAGTTAGAGAAGAAAGTTATCCCATGTAGTTTGAAAATACTTACCAGTGAGTTTGGACATTGTTTTGGCAAGATTTTGTCAAATATGTGAATAAGTGGATTTGCTTGGCGTGTCCTTTTCAACGTAATTCCTATGGCTTTTTTTATGCTCTTCTTATCCTGCAAGTAGGTCGTACTTTTTACTTAATACTACACAAGTAGGTGTGTGTTTAGATTACAGTTGACAAACGCGAGTTTGCATAAAATTGATTTTGCAAACTTGATTTTGATGAAAAATAAGTTTGTGTTAAAGTGATTTATGTTTGGCAATCTTTATATCAAAATGAATTATAGTAAAATAAATGTTGTTTGGATTACACTACTCAAAATTACTTTTAGATAAAAAATTACTAAAATAGACATCAACTTAAATAATTTTTATATATTATCTTATCATTTTAATTTAAATATTTAAATAGATCTTATTAATTAATTTTATAATAAAATTAATATTTATATACTAAAATAAAAATAACATATAAAAATTGGTAAAATATATTTTTAATTAAAACTAACAAAATATAAATTTTAGAGAGCACTAAGAATAATAAAAAAATAAATATTTACTTTGGTAGTGATTGAAATAAATCAAAAAATTTTTGATGATATATTTTTATATAGTATATTTTTAGTACTCTTAGTACTCTTTTTTAGTATGTTATAATTTTTTTTATTATTATTATTTACGATTATTTTTTTTGTTTAATTTACTTTACCTAATAGGATCAATAAATTATATTATAAAAAGATAATAAAAAAATAATACAAAAAAATCACAATTATAAAAATATATAATGTCAAACAAATAATTAACAGAAAATAAAAATAATAAATAATAGAAAAAGAGAGTTCATATAAACAGAAATAATAAGAATTTCATAAATAATACAATAACATGCATCAAGGATAAAGTTGGTAAAATGTAAATAAAGATTGAATGTTGATAGCTAAAAGTCCATTGGTGAAACGCAGAAGCTCAAAATTGTTGCTTCTTGTAAACGTGATTTTGAATGCAAAATCACTTCTGCGTTTATCAATAAAAAATTTGTCAAACAAAAAATTGAAGCTTTTAAGAAATCTAAACTTCTTCTCTTCCAATGTGTTCTCCAAACACACCATAGGTCGTACTAAACTATTCCTGGTTTTACCATTCTTGTGACTGTTGCTCTAGAATATTACATTACAATTTGCAATTCAGTGTAGTACCACTAACGTTTAGCTCAAGGAATTGTCTTTTGTAGGTAAAAAAGTTCACAAATGTTCCAGAAACAATTATGTATGATCTAAGGGAAAGAAGTTTAAAAGGGCTAGAGGAAGGAGGAACAGCAACGGAAATAGAATTTAAGTTGTATTGTTTCTGTTTTTTTTTTTAGTTTTTAGTTTTGGAATTAGAACTCGAGATTTATTTTGTATTTAAGTATTTGTTTTTTAATGTATAAAACAATTATTGCAAAAATTATGTCACTAATTATTGTTTGATTTATCTTGTACTAAAAATTGCATACTATATTTGTAGGTTTGGTAATAAAAAAGGATTGAAAATTTATATTTTGCAGCGGTGAAGGTAAAAATAAGAAAAAGATTTTTTTTTAATTTTATAAGGCTATTGCCATGCTTTTAAAGCGTGGCCGTATCATTGGCTATCGCCACACTTTAAAAAGTGTAGCCATATCTTCTCCTATTGGCACGCTTTTAAAGAGTACCCAAAGCATACGTTCTGGGACGTTTTAAAAGCGTGGCGATATGTGCACTTTTCGCTACGCTTAAAAAGCGTACCTATAGGTTAAGACCTATGGCCACGCTTTTAAGCGTGGCAAGAAATGAAAGCGTGCCAACAAAAAAAGCGTGCCGATAGATCCACAAAAGCGTGGCGATAGAGCAACCGGCACTAGGGATGGCAAAATTCCCCGAGACGCGGGGATCCCTGCGGGGACTGCCCCAAATGGGGATCCGATTGTGGGGAATTTTCTCCGCGGGGATGGGGATGGGGGACAAAATTCCCCCGAAGCTGGCGCGGGGACCCGAGCGGGGATCCCCGCCCCGTCCCCACTATTCCCCGAAATTTATGAATTCCTTAAATTATCCTTAATAGTTTATTTCTCATATATGTTTTTTAGTCATTTCTCACACACACATATATAGAAACCCAAAACTCCTAATTTTTATTTGCATAACCCTTCTTCAATTCAAAGATTCCTAAGGCTGTCCATACTCCATCTAACCTCTCTGCAGCCACCCCCTCGTCACCCTTCTCACTGAATCGTCACACCTCACCGTGCCATCACCCTTACCGCGTCGTAATTTCTATTTGCGGCGTTCTTTTTCATAACTCTGCCATCGTGTCCATTCTCCTCTCTGTTGCCACGTCTCTTACCTCGTCCACTGCTTTTTCCTTTGACTCGTCGTTGCGTCCCCCTATTACGTTATTTCGAGAGAAGTCACCATCGTATCATTTAGATTTTTTGTATAAAATCTTACCGTTTTTGTATAAGATAGATACTTGCAGCTCTATTCATATGGAAATTAATAATTAGTTAGAACTATTATGTAGATGGAGAATGAGGTCCCTGTGGGGAATGGGGCCCCGTGGGGAATGGGGATGGGGAGCAATATTCCCCCACGGCGGGGAATGGGGCGGGGATGGGGAGCAAATCCAAGGGCGGGGATGGGGAGCAGGGAGGCATCCCCCGCCCCCGCCCTGCCCCATTGACATCCCTAACCGGCACGCTGGCGGATGTGACCCTTTCAAAAGCGTGCCGATAGCTCAAAAAGCGTGGTAAAAAGCTATCAGCACGCTTTTTTGCACTTTTCGGTACGCTTTTAAAGCGTGACAGAAAGCTTATTTTCTTGTAGTGTCGTGCGCACGCACACGTTCTATTTTTCACAAGTTGTGCGCACGCACACACTCTGTTTTTCAGCACCTGTGTTTTTATGATCCAAACATGGTTTCGAACCTCTAAACCTCTGTTTTTGCCCTGTTAACCCTAGATCTTATTAGTAAGCTTAGTAATTAGTTGAAGCTAGGAAAAGGGTGATAACTTGAGAGTGAAGTAATAATCTTAAATGAAGAATTAGGTACAAATTATAGTGATATGAGATATATGTATGAGATCAGGCTAAGCTATGACTATAAAGAATGAATGTAAGGAAATGATATTGATAAATGATGAGATTTGGGATGACTGTATGTGGCCAGAATGGTCGAGATGTGTATGTGGCCGAAATGGTCAAGATGGCAAGGTCTGGGTGTGATCCCGCTTGCGTATTAATTTGAAAATGTGTTCGGATGGCAAGTTGAGGACGGAAGTTCCCTCTCTTGTTGTGATGTGGATGTGGGAAAGGTGGAAAGGCACTCTCCTGCGTATTGTTTCCCCCACATTCTTCTCTGGTTGCAAGGTGGAAAGGCACTCTCCTTCGTGAAACCTTCAGGGGAAGGTGGAAAGGCACTCTCCTTCGTTTATCATCCTCCAGGAGATGCGCAACCTAGAGACAATGTCTGGGTTAGCTATCAGATGTGTCGGGTTCTGGCAAAGTAACCGACACATGAGCTCACGGCCAGTAGGATAGACATTCATCATATGCATTTTGTTTGTTTGTTTGCTATGCTTAATTGGAAATGCCCAATTGATTATATTCTGCTAATTGTTGTAATTGTTACTTGAACTACTTGTTTTCTACCTGTTCTTGCCTTGTCTGTTTGTTTTGTCTATGCGAATCATCGGAGATGGAGGTACGGAGGAAAGGTGGACAGGTTTAGAGTTAAGGTTGAAGTTTAAGCTAGGTTTAGAATTCCCTAGAAGACCACCCTTTTTATGATTTCTGTTTAGTAATTTAAGCTTTATAATTTAAGAGTCGGCGTTCTAGAATTGCCTCTGGCATTTCCAGGACCTTATAAATTATATGCGTGGCACCTTTACCATACTGAGAATCTCCGGTTCTCATCCCATACTGTATTGTTGTTTTCAGATGCAGGTCAAGAGGCTCCTCGCTAGGTGTCTGGATCTTCGTAGCGGAGTAGTCCCTGCGTTATTTTGGATTTTCTGTTTGTATATATAAATACCTATGAATTTAGCTTGCTCTCTAAGAAACTTGTTATTTTGTTCTTCATAGAGGTTGAGGGAGAGATAGAATCCTATTTTGTATTTTGTGTATTTGGGACACTTATATATATATATATATATATATATATATATATATATATATATATATATATATATATATATATATAGCCTTGGCTTCGCGGGCTGAGTCAGGAGCTAGTTATGATGTATTCTTGGCTTTCTTTTACTCTGTTGCTTATTCTTATCCTTATCTTCTAGGTTTCTTAGCACGCAAGTAACCACGTTTTCTGAGGGTTGCGCTTTTTGAATTTTACGGTTTTGTTTTACCTATTTTTCAAGGCTCCTAGCATACTATCTATTTTCATTATTATTATATATATTTTACTTTTAGAGGTCGTAATACCTTGCCACCTTAGCTTTATGACTTAAGCATAAGACTCTATATGGTAGGGTGTTACACATCCTATACAAAAACAGCAAGATTTTATACAAAAAATTTAAACGACAAGATAGTGACTTCTTTCAAAATGACGCAGTGGGAGACACCACGGCGAGCCAGAGCACAAAGCAGTGGATGAGGTGGGAGACGCAGCGACAGAGAAGAGAATGAACACGACGACAGAGTTGTGGAAAGGAACGCCACGAATATAGAGAACGACGCGGTGAGGGTGATAGAACAGTGAGGGGTGACAATGCAGTGAGACACTCTCTCTCTCTCTCTCTCTCTCTCTCTCTCTCTCTCTCTCTCTCTCTCTCTCTCTCTCTCTCTCTCTCTCTGGCATGTTAAATGACTAAAAAATATATATGAGAAATAAATTATATAATTAAGTAAATTTATGAATTTTGGGGATTAGCAGAGACGGGGTGCGGATCGCCGCTCGGGTCTCCGCGCCTGTCTCAAGAAAATTTTGCCTCCCGTCTCCATCTCGCGGAAAAAATTCTCCACAGTTGGATCTCCATTCGGGACAATTTATACAAGGATTTTCGCGTCTCAAAAAGTTTTGTCATCCCTAGATATTGCAGTATGAGAAAAATGAGGTGGAGTTAGAGGAGATATAATGGGTAGGGTAGGATAGGATTTGGATCCATCCCTAATCTTATTCGCGAATTGAGTTTTTTATATAAAATCTTTCTTACTTTATCTACGGGTTGAGAATATCCCAACTCAAACTCTATCCGTTTTTAACCCGCAGATTACTAAAATGATGAAACATTATTATATAACTTGATGATAATTTAAAATAAAATTGACTTTTATATAAAAAATAATATATTAAATTATCAATTAATGATCTTTTTTTAGTAGCTAAAAGAATCTTTGACATCCTATTTGTATCCTACTCTATTGCTGGAGATCGAATTGGCAACCCTACCTAACTAGATTTAAGCCAAATCGGATACTCGCGAATAAATTACATGGGGGCACCTCTAAAGATTTTTTTTTTTTTTGGTGATACACCCCTAAAGATATTGTTGATATTTGAAAGCCAAAAATGTTGGCAGGTAGCAGCATCATGAGACCAATGTTTCACTAATTAACTATTGTTGTGACATTGTACAATTGATGAAGGTGGCTTGAGACAAGGTTTGGTATGATGCTTCAAAGTGGCAGGGTAAATAGGTTACAGGCATGACATGTATGACCCCGCACACCACTTGTCGCACCCTTCATGCTGCTATTACCTACTTGTCTCTATATTCCGCCACAAAATCTAAATCCAATGGCCAACCTCCTCCACATCTTCATTTCATTATTTTCTCAATCACCAATAATTTCCAGTTATATATATACTAAAATTAATTAATAATATAAAATATATATTAAAATATAAATTAAATAATATATATATATTTATATATATAAATATATAATGACTTATTTTAGTATATATATATCATTCAAAGGATGGTGGCATTATAATTATAATTAATTAGTTTCGTGTTAATTTTATGAAATAGATTAAAATTGACTTTGTGTATATGATTTTGAATTTTGTAGCAAGAGTAAAAAAATCAATTTTGATGAAGGAATAATTTAGATAAATAATTAAAAAACTTGATAATTATATTATTGATAAACTAAAAAGGGTTTTTTATTTTTAATATGGAGGAGAGGTTGGTGTCTTGCAGTTTTATGGAGAGTACAGAAGCTTTACCTGCATGTGGTGTTAGGGGAGTACAACTCGGACCGAGGGAGTTGAGTACAGGAACACGGAGGATCCGTTTTCTTTTATACCAACTCATGTGTTCGAAAAAATATTTTATATACTAATTCGGAGGGTCCGTTTTCTTTGTATTGAAAAACAAAAAACACTAATCGGACAGTCCGATTTGTTAATGATAAATTTTAAATTTTTTCTCTCTCACAACTCGGACCATCCGATTTGGTAATTTAATTTTTTTTAAACAGAATTCGGATGGTCCGATTTCTTCTATCCAACATTCATGTATAGCACCCCCATCCTCCATAGCAATGCATAACACACAGGCATGGCATATCTAAATTTTTTAGCCACTAAAAAGATAATACAAAAGCATTCGAATTTTGATGTGTTTTTTAGTATATTACAATAAATTCTATGATAATTTATTTATAGGTTTCTCAAGTTAATTCATTACAATTTTTTGATAATTTTATGTTTTGATCTAGATATTATTTTAGATATTTTTAAAGATATTTTTAGATATTATCCTAAATATTTCTAATACTTGAATTATTATTTTTTAGATTTTTTTTTTACTATAATATCTAGATATTTATTACAAAAATAAAATCATGAAAAATGTAGATTTTTCTATAAATATGTAATATGATTAATATTTCAATTATATCATTAGAAAAAAATTATAGTCTTAATATTATTACTACCGGCAGTTTATATAACTTTTGGTTTAATAATAACCGTTTAATTTAATAATTATATTATCCACATCCAAAATTATATACAATATATCTACTACACAGAGTTTAAGAATTCAAATTAAAGTAGTTGCTAGCTAGTGCTCCAAAGTGAAAAAGCAAATACATACATCAATAGAGCTGTTATCAAATTCAACATCACAGTCCCAAAGAAAATTGTTAATTTATCTTTTAGCACAGCACTATCCGTGGATTATAAGTACAACTGGATGAATTTTGCGCCTCAATTTTTAGAACAAAAGCTAGATTTCAGCTTATCAATGCAACTACGTACTGCTCATGAAATAGCTGATATAGTATAAAGAAAAATCATGGATTTTTCTACATGTTAGTTTTGTTTTAAAAGATACAAAATCTTATGTTTTTAACTTTTATATATATATATATATATATAGCAGTTTTCTGATTGGCATATAGAGCCGGGCAAAGTTAGACTAATATTTAAAGAGGGACAAAAATTAATTTTGTAATATAAAAGAGATTAAATTAAATATTTTAGGGAGGTTAAATTAAAATTTTGGGTAAACCACTAAAAATACATTCGAATAATTTTATCACAAAAATATACTTAAATTTTGTTATCGATAAAAATATCCTCAAATAGTTTAAAAATATAATAAAAATGCCCAACATTAAATATGTATTCTAAAAAAATATTTTAAAAATTGAATTTTGATACGATTTTTTATAAACAAGCATGATTAAAGAAATGAAATATTTTTATCGTTAAAATTTGGTGATCTTCTCACTAAGTATATATTTTGTGATTTTTTTGCTAATAACCAACAATACTTTTAAAAAATTACAAAAAATATATAATTAACTAAAAATCACTAAATTTTAAGAATAAAAATATTTTTTTTATTTTATTTGTAAAATATTACATCAAAATTTAATTTTTAATAAAATATTTTTTTAAAAAATATATATTTAATATTAGTATATTTTTATCATATTTTTAAATTATTTGAGAACATTTTTATTGATAAAAAAATTTAAATATATTTTTATCAGTAACAAAATTATTTAAATATAATTTTAGTAGTTTATCCTAAAATTTTTATATAATTTATAAAGAAAAACTAAGATTTTGAAGGGCTATTGCCCTCTTTTCTTTACATGAGGTTCTGACTTCTGACTTTATGTAGAGAGGTGGTTAATGATGATCAAGAATTGACCTGTGAATAAATTTATGACATGTGGCATAAATGTTTATCATTGAAAACCTATAATTTGAAAGGTTGAAGAAAATTATATAGAGTCAAGTGCGGTAACTTTTTAATTTTAACTGCATTGATAATTAGATAATTTTAATACCCAAAAATAATTGTTCATGTGTCCTGTAGACTATCGTGACTTTGGTAAACAGTTTAATTAATTTTTTTAAAAAAAATAATTAAAATAATAAATTTTTATATTAAAAATAATTTATAAATAAGTTATTTTTTATTTGATTTTTTAATTTTAAAAATATTTATTTTAAAAAAATATGATAAAAAATTTTATTATGAAAAAATTTATTTTTTTAAATTTTTTTATAAATATTTAAATAATTTTTTAAAAAATTATAATTTAATTTTAAAAATTATACAAGATATTAATTATTATTACTTTTCATAATTCAAAATCTCAACAAATTAAAAGAAAAGAAAAAAAAGTTAACCAAAAAAAAAAACTATAATAAGTTTTTTTTTTTCTTTTAAAAACAAGGGGCAGAAATTGTTGCGGTTCCCTCTCTTCTCCTAATGTGTGGCGTTTGAAATCCCAGAATATGTTGGTCTTTTTCTCTTATTAATAGCCAGCATTGAGCGTGGTCGCGGAAGATGAAGCCACCTCATGCGACGTCTCTCATGGCCTTGCCTCCCCTTTTCCGTCGTTGGTGTTCCTCGCTCATATTGGTCAAAGCCTTCTTCGCTCAAAGTCCAACCTATCACATGTCAAGTCTGCATTGGCTACATCACATTCGCCACCTTAGCCACATAAAAATTTGACCCACCATCAGTGAACCCACAAAATTTTTGCTGACAACAAAATATATCTAACATAATAATAATTTTTATAATAAAAATATTATGTATATATAAAAATTAATTATTAAATTATTTATTAATTATTATATATTTATATAAATATATATTATTTATTTTATTTTAAATATATATTTTATATTTTAATATATATTTTATATAGATAGTTATCTTTTATACACATATAATATAATTATTATTATAATTATATTTTATTATTGTAAAATATGATTAATTTTTAAAATATTTAATTTATAAATTAAAACACTAAAATAATATTTTAAATAATAATATAGAATTTAAAATTTTATTTTTTAGGTTTCATATTTTAAAAAAATTGAGTAATCTTTTTCATAAGAAATATTTCTCTTTTTATATCTTAATAAATAATTATTTAAAAATTCACTTATTGTCAACTCTTACTGATATTTATAGTTGAAAAAATTCTTTCAATTAATGCAGTTGTTACCAGAAAAACTAAAGTTAATTTTAAAAGAAGATATATAATATTCTTTTGAGTCGATTTCTAAAAAAGAATATCAATCTCATTTAAATTGAGACTTGATCATTCTATTAAATATCTAATATGACCTTAGATTCTTAAATTGATTATTAAGTACTAAAAGTTGAGTAAAAATTTATTATAAAATTAAATTCAATAATTTAATAGGGACAAATAAATATTATTATCATATACTACTCAAAAAATTTTAAATTGTAGTGAAAACGAGAGAGACAAATTTTTTAACACATGTGATACATTGAGTTGAAATTCGTACTTTTTTTCGTTTAGGAAAATATCCACATGATATGTTCATATAAAAATGATATTATGAACTCTTAATTAAATAATTTTATCAAATATATTCAGTTAAATATATCAAATTATCTAATTATTAAATATATTCAGCCAAATATATATCAAATTATTTAATGATTCGTCATTTACAATATCTTTATGTAAAAATGTCATCACAAAAATATCGACCTTTCTTTTAATCCTAGGGACAAAATCGATCACAAACTAAACATGCATGAAACAGTTAGGGAACAATATTAAAACAACAGATGTGTATACAATGGGCGTATAGGAAGCATATCACGATGAAATGAAACTTGTGATGGCCCAAATATATACACAAACTTATTCAAATTGATGATGATATCGTTTCTTTCCCCTTTCAGGTTTTCATGTTTAAAATCATCTTTTCCCTATAATAATAAAAAAATACTAAGAAGTTAACACTTTTTATTAATACTATTTTATACTTTTAAACACTTTATTTTATATTATGATTTAAAATTTAATATTTAAAATATAAAATATTAATTAAAAATAATAATTTTTGATAATTTCTATCCAATCTTTTTATAAATAAGAAATTGAGTATCTTTTATGACTTGTTCAATTATTATTAGAGAAATTGATATGTGTTATCATAATTAATAATAATTATTTCTCTAATCTTAGTTAATTAAATAAAATTACTATACCATGATAAAATTTATTTTTTAAATTACAATAATTTTCAAAAATTCAAAGAGATTTTATTTTGCATTTTTTTAAATTTTCCACTCTACCTAATTTTCTTAATATGTTCCAACCACATAAATAAATAAATAAAACCGAAGCTAAAAATAAAAGTTAAAAAAATTCAAAACAATAACGAAGCAGAAGTTCAAAACGATTGGGGATGTTATTTATAGATTAATCCACACACAAATATATAAGTTTTAATGTTTTGGTTGTATATAAGGTCCTAATTATTTAAACTTACTGTCAAAGAAGTATAAGCAGTGTATGTATGATCAATATCTCTAAGATGTCGACTTATAATTCCCTTGTCCATGTTCTTCGTTTCCAACTTCAACTTCGTTATTGTTTTGAATTTTTTTAAATCTTTATTTTATTTTATTTTTATAGTCGGAACAGATTAAAGAAATTGGGTGGATTGAGAAATTTGAAAAAATTGCAAAATAAGACCTCATAAAAACTATTGTAATTTATAAAATAGATTCTTCTATGATTTAGTAATTTGATTTAATTAAGATTATAGAAATGATTAGTTTTAATCATAATAATATAAATCAATTTCTCTAATAATAATTGAATAAGTCATAAAGGATATCAAACCCTCTATTTAATTATAAGAGAATTTTTATTACTCATATAATATTGTTTTAATAATAATTAACACAGATAGAGATGGAGCCATCTATTTCAAGCCAGAAAATAATGATGGTGACCCTAGTAGACCATGGCTCATGTTATGTACAAATTAAAGTTATTACTATAGTAGTAGTGGCCTATATGGATACGTACTCAATAATCACAATGGCACATGCCAATTAAATTAAATACTATAGGTGTCAAATCTTGGTCTATATATAGGGGAGTGTAATTGGCATATGTTGTAGTATATTCACAAAAACTAGCGAGATATAATACCTAGACTCCTAGAGAACAACCTAAGTCTAATTTATTTGAATATACAAAATATAAATAATATATAATTGTTCCAGTTATATATAACAATAATGGCTGCTTTAGAAAGCAAGCGTGTTCTTCTTGCAGTTTTAGTCCTCCTTTGCTTCTTCTCCATCCAAGCTCGAGGTACTTAGCTTCCCGTTTGGTCTCTAGTACGAAAAATAAATTTAATTTTATTAACTTTTATTTCATGTTTCTTAATTATTTCTCAGTCTTCTTATTATCTTTTTTTTTTTTCGGCCCTCTCTCTATATGTGCAGCACGAACATTGAAAGAAATTAGTAAATTAACTAATAGAGGTGATCATCATGGCAACAGTGATGCTCATGATAACAAAGAGGCGCACAATAGCAAATTTAAGTCGGAAGAACATAATCATGATGAGGTTAATGGTGGAAGTGAAGTGTTCTCAATGGATTACACTCCAGCCTCGAGGAAGCCACCGATCCATAATTAATTAAATAGTTTCCAATTTTATTGTATTTTTTGGTATAATTAACTAGCTAGTTTATATTGTAATATAACGTTTATCGTGATGTAAATATTACCCAGATCTAAAATATAAGCCACAATAAGAAAAGTATCAACTTTTTTGGCCTATTTATCTTGCTGCAACGAAAGACTCTCTCTATATGTATAGTGTTTTTCCTCCTCTATCTTCTTGCATACATAAATCAATTTTGCTGCCCGAAAACCATGAGAGGTTTTCTCCAAATTAAAACTTCAAAACTACTTCATATGTATTAATGTATATATATAGTGTGCATGTGTGTGTGTGTGTGAGAGAGAGAGAGAGAGAGAGTCTCAAACAACTGAATATAACTCTCCAAAACCATGCATACACATATACTAATATGTAATTATTATGTTTGACTTTTACGTATAAACACCACTCAAAATATATATAAATGAATGGTTAATGTTCATAATTAAATGGTACGATTCAAATAAGTTGTGGAAAATATATAATTATAATTTTATATTTATTAGAGTAGTTTTGGGCGTTGATTATGTGTTAGGCTCTATATATAGGTGCAATTGCAGTATATTACAACCTTTTACTATATATTTCAAATGTTATTCTTTAATCAATTTCATTATTACAAAATGGGCTGAAAATAAAGCACATACATGTTACATTATAATTACATGCATTTCTATCTACATGCATACAGCATATAAACTATTTTATATTTTTTTACAAGAATCAGCTAATTATATATGAATACAAGTAGAGTAGATAAGCAGAGATGTATAAAAAAGAAGGCTTTAAAATCTTTAAACTTTTCTTTTGTTGGATAAGACGGAATTTAAATTTTTGACCCTTGCTTAAACATATAAATGAGTAGACTACTTAATCAAATCAAGTTGGTATTGGAATTTTCAACTTTATTAAAAGGGCATGATGATCAGCAAAGTTCATATATAACAATTGGGCCGTTTCTATGACATCTGAAACTAATTGGGCCTAAAGGCCCAAAAAAGTTTCCACGTTACTCAAAGAAGGGTTTGGCTTGTTGCCTTGTTCCCACTGGCACGTTTCCTTTTTGAGTAGTAGAATCGGTAATCGGCGACGTCGCTCCTGTTGGAAAGGGTTAGCTAATAGATCTCTCAGCTCAGCTGACATCCATGGTCATGGTATGTATACGCCTCTCTCGATTCCTCAACAAACTAGACAACATGGGTCAAAGCCGAAACCATGGCAGACATCTCCTCCTCCCTATTCAAACCCGGAAATATCATATGCATTGACGATGACAATGTAGAATTGTTGTTGTTTATCCTCTCATCAAGTTCCAATTCCCTCTTCTCAACAACCTTGTTTCCATTCTCTTGAGGATTCGCCACCTTTTCAATACAACACCAATACAACACCATTCGTTTATTGATGAATTATTGTGGAATATTACATTCAAAACTTATGTTTAATTCAAAGTTGTCGAGTAAAAGTAGCTTATTGAATATTTAAATTTTAGTTTGATGATGGCTTTGCATCTATATTTCTAGGATTAGTTTTGCTAACTAACCAACTAGGGTATTAACTCAATCTGATCTTTGTTCATGTTTACAAAAGACATGACGATAACTATTTTGTTTTGGGACAACCCGATCTTTCTATAAAGAAAATCCATTAATGAGTGTCGCAATTACCTTTGTTAAAAAATTTATTTGTATTTTGTAAAGAATTTTAAACGCCCACAAAATTAAATTCTTTTCAACATGACCACTACTACCACCACCTTTTTCATCCTCATCAATATCACTTCTACCTTTATTATTGATTTTGCATCAAAATGTTAATACGTCTCTTCATTCAAAATTTTACTCTTGACAACAATTTATAATTTACAAAGTCTCATCAAAGAAATTCTAGTAATTACCAAACATTTTAAACACGAGCATTGACACACAAATGCTGTAATTCCCTCAATAACTTAAAACTGTAACAGAGCATTATCGACGGACAAGAACTAGCGTAATCAAACCCCCCCCCCCCCCCCCAAAACAAAAACAAAAAGCAAAATAGCATCTATGAATTTTCCAAAGTGATTGAAATTCAATAAACCCTCCTTTCCTTTGCTCGCTTCCAGGAATTCTGACCCCTAATCTTCCACTTGGTATTCCCCACAGTTTGATTTTGTTCTTCAATTTCGCGTACCTTTCGCTTCCTACAATGAAGATGAATGAGGTGAGTAAATATCCCAAAAAGCATAGCAACAAATACAAACAAAACGAACAAACTTAAGAATGGTATTTTTGAATGGTCAAGACTTTTATGACCCAACTGCCTTATTTTGGCAGATAAATTAGACGATCCAGCCGATTGGTCCATTTTGACAACCCTAGTATTTTCTGATTAACCAGCGAAATCTGTCTTTTACTGCAAGTGCCTATTTTACCTATATGCCGCAAGCTTTTTATCAGAAAGCAACTCATCTGCAATGGTTGCTTTCCTCTCCTTCTTTGTTAATCTTTCCGAGTAGAATTCTGATGCATCTTCTACAACTGTTCCCACCTGGTCACATTCAAATGACAAAAATAAATAAATAAATATAAAATAAAATAAAGTAAAAATTCATTGCTCTCCAACAGAGATTGTAATTTTATACCAAGGAACATCAATCATATGCTTGCCTATGATATATATACAGATTGGGTATACAACAATGAACTTGCCTGGAAATACTTGGGAAGTGCCTTTGAGTTAGAATCACCCTTCTTATAGTGCCGTTTTGGATCTAACGCAGACCTCAACTGTAACAATAAACACAGTAAGAGTGTAAGGATCCCATTCCACTTGTGAAACTAAGGGATAAAAGTGTGTTATATAAAAAATAAATGTTAGGCGACCAATATTTTTCTCTTGTAGTCTTGCATTTGAGCCAACACTAATCAACTCATTTTTTTTTCTTTCACTGAAAGTATTAATCACCTAACATTCTCCAAAAAAATATTACATAGCTATTATCATGATTCAAATAACTGGGAACATACAAATTTGTTATTAATGAATATTATATACATGCCTACACATTTTACTCCCCAAATGCTAACCGATCCCATTGGACTTTCAGCTGCCTGAAAGTTTGTCTTCCCATTATAAGCATATACAATATAATTTACATCAATCAAGCTGAGAACACCAGCAAAGTTTTCAGGAAGCATCAAACACCCCACAAATCATTGAGGATAGTTAAGTTGGCCCAAAAAAAGGGGTAAAACAGACTATGAAAAGGGATCTTGTTAGGAAAACAGACTAACATGAAATAAAGTTAACTTGACAAAGAATCTAAATCTGAGTAACTGTTCTTTCCATTTTGAATGTAGGTACATGTTGCCCAATCCAAGGAAAACATAAAATGGCAAAGATATCAAAACTCAAAAATCACCTTCAACAACTTTAGATCTGTCTGCAACTCAGGAGTGATGGTTTGAGCAGGCATGTCAAACCTGACAAACATACAAATAAGATCAGATAACTACATATTACATAATTTCTTTTTATAGTTTCCCAAAAAGAGAGGGGGGGAAGAAAGATATAACTAAACAATCTCCTAATTCTATTTGATTAAAAATGGAAGTCACCACCCCTATACCCAGCCCAGCTAGTCAGCTGTGTAAAACTACTTAGACAAGTAATAAAAATAAGATTCTTCAGTTTTAAAAACAAAAAGAAACTTAACCATGGTTGCATTGCAAAAGAAAATTTGCTCCAGAAAATATATTGCATACCAATCTTTTCCAGCAGTATCTTTAGCTTGTTTTCTCAGTAATTTGTTTAACTTTCTAGGATCATTAGGAGGAACGAAAAGGCCATCAACAAGCTCTGTATTGGGTTTCCAAAGACTACTATTAGATGCCTCACTTTGAGGTTTGTTATGACAAGCATCTGTGGCTTTTGATGATGATGGAATCAACAGCTGTGGTTGCCATGAAAGTCCAACCAGCAGTTTACCCTCCGGCATCCCTATACTGAAGCAGATTGCACAATCAAATAACCAAGAGTTACATTTAATCTCTTTTTTAAAAGAAAAATTGACAATCTAAATGAGATATGCTAAAAAATATATTCTAACTTATATAACAAAACTATAGTAAATTTCATAAAACATCATGGAAATTGGAAACTATGCAAATATTTACGGCAAACTTTGAGAATTGCAGCAGTGTCTAACAAAATGAGCATGGTGGGGGACAAACCAAATTAAAATTAGGTAATATTAAGTTAAAAAAGGCATAAAACATAATATAAGGTTGGAAGTGCAGCCACATAACTCAAACAAAGTTTATATTTTCCACGTTGGGTATTTTATACAACTTGTTGAATTTCCATATTTTCTATTTCACATGTTTAAGTTTGATTTATTGGTTTTGGTTATTAGCGATGTCAAAATTTTGCATCGGGTCTTTCACTATGAAGACTTTCACTGTGAAGACGACGACAAAAGATAGGAAAAAACGAAGGTTGCTAGAACCGGACCGGTTTAATAGTGCCCAAACAAGCACTGAACCGCTTTAATTAAATATATACTAAAATTATTAAAAAATTAACTCTCCCATATGTGAATTTCTGTAAGTCAATCAAGTCACTCTGCAAAACATCTAAAACATGTATCCAGCCTAAGAATCATAAGCATAATTCAACTAAATCAACCAAATCATATGAAGCCATATAGTAAATTCAATGCAGAATTGTGGCAATATTTTTATTTTGAATCAATAACAGCAAAACAACAATTCACCAAAACAAATACAATAGATTGGATTTAAAAATTAATCTCAGCAGAATTAATAAATTAAAAATTAAATTTATAACTCAATCTCAGCAGAATTAATTCACTATGAACGGACTGAATTCAAATAAAAATTCAAAACATTCATATCTCAAAATTCAGCAGAATCATCAATAATTCATCATATGCATGTTCAGAATAAATTTCAAATTTCAGAGGGATAGAGTCAGGAGATAGAATCAGGGAGAGTTAGAGACTGAGACTTGAGACCTGAGAGGATTGAAGGCTTGAAGCAGAGAAGAAGAGACTTGAGACCTGAGACCTGAGACCTGAGACCTGAGACCTGAGACCTGAGAGGGTTGAAGCAGAGATCAGAGACTTGAGACACGACGAAAGGTAGAAAATCAGCGACTGCGGGACTCCACGCGAAGAAGAGAAGCAACGACGATGAGACACGATGCGGAGCAGAGAAGCAGAAACGACGCCGGCGAGGAGGGGAGAAGCAGAACGACGAGGAGGGGAGAAGCAGCGACGACCCACGGCGAGGAGCACAGAAGCGGCGACGATCCACGACGAGGAGCAGCGAAGCAGCGACAGAGAGAGAAGGGAGAGAAAGGCTCGGCGATGAGTTTGAGCTCTGAAGTGTGGGATTAGGATGGTGGGTGCCTGGGTGGTGGCTGTTATTCGAAGAGAAGAGAAGAGAGGATTATGGGTGGGATTAGGGTTTTCTGCTGTGTGTGAGAGAGAGAGAGAGAGGGCGCCCCGGGGGGGGGGGGGGGGGGGGGGGGGGTTTATTGAACCAAGGTTGCTGAGAACCAAAGTTCTAAAAACCGGATCATTGAACCGTTATAATTATTGATGGCTGGTTCTACTATGGCGAAAGTATAATGTGGTCCTCTAAGGATCAAGGCAGTTTATAAAATTTTAAGAAGTTTGTTGGTTCATTTTTAATATGGCAATTCATCATAAACTTCTCTTGTCACATAACCACAATCTGTGCCCCACACAAATGTTTGAACTGAAAATTTTTTTTTGTCATCCGCAAGAGTCTCCAAATCATATCACGTAGCAATATTTATATTTTGTTAAAATTAAAAAATATTGTTGTAAATTTTGTTAAAAATATATAATTATATAATACAATTTTTTTATTCAAATACTTGCAAATATATATTTTATTTTAAAATGTTATATACAAGATGATTTTGCTTTTTATAATTGAATTAAATTTTATTCTTTGCTTTTTATAATTGAATTAAATTTTATTCGTTGAGAGGTCAATATGCTGCATTTAGTGACGCATTTAGTGACGGACTCAGAAAATTTTAAGAATAATATATATATATTAAAATAAATTTTTGTTAAATATTATTAATTATACTAAAAATATAATAAAGATATAAAAATTAAAAAGAATTCAAAAATAATTTCATTCTCAATATTATTTATTATATATAATTTATAAAAAATATTTTTTATTTTTAAAATTTGAACGTAAAAATATTTTAATTAAATTATAAATAACTTATTATCCTAACTAATGTTGTTGTTATTTATTTTTATACACACCTAATAATAAAAGATTGAATCACTTGACACGTTAGCGCCTAATGATAAACATATATAAATATTAAAAAAATTAAACCAGTATATAAAAAGTATGTTTATATAAAATAATACAAATTTAATTTATAATTTTTTTTACCTTTTTTTAAAATAATTTAAATTTTATATATTTTTAATTTAATTTTAACATGATATCAGATTAAAGACTTTATACATATGTTTAATTATATATTATAATTAAAATATTTTTTCATATTTTGTCTTTTAGTTTAATTATTTTATTCTATTTTATTACTCAGGATCTCTGCTTTTGAAATAAAAACTCATTTAAATACCGTATAGATATAAATTATTTGTTAATAAATATTCTAATAATTTTTTACTGAAAATAAATTATTGACAAAAAAAAGGATCTTTTTCTTTATTTTTTAGTTATATTTAAATGTGAGTTTCAAAAAGAGACTTGAGGGATAAAAAATAATTTAACTATCATTAGATTAGACTTTTTTTAATTATATATTATGTTTTTTAAATTATATTACATAACCATATATTATATTTTTAATTAATATATAATATAAAATATTTAATTAAATATTATTTTATATTTAATTTAATTTTATTATTATTTTATGTTCACTTTTTTTTAAAATTAATTGTCTTTTTAATTGTAAAAAATTATTAAAATAAATATTAAATTTTATTAAACATTTATAAAAATAAACAAAAATACTTTTATTAATCACATAGTATTTACTTTTTTAATTTATAGATGTTTAATAAAATTTAATATTTATTTTTTATATAATTAAAAATAATTAATTTAAAAAAGAGTGAATATAAAATAAAAAAGTTAAATAAATATAAAAGTAATATATAATCGAATGTTTTAAATTATATATTTTAATTAAAAATATAATATATGATTATGTAATATAGTTAAAAAAAAACGTAATATATAACAACAAATAGCATGTCTTAGTAGTGGTTAAGTTGTTTCTCATCCCTTAAATTCTCTATTAGAATCCCAATCTAGCATGATGACATAAACACTATAATGTTGAAGATAATTGTATTTCTTAAGGTGTAAAAATGAGATTAAGTAAGTGTTGAGAGTTCGAATTTTATCTTGTGTATACAGTTATTTATTGGCAACGATAAACACAAACCCTTAAACACAAATTCTTAAATAGAGTTCAGATCCGTGACAGATTAGTCATTGACTTGTCAGATTAAAAGATACCGTGAATAAGTAAAAAAAATTAATAAAATTAAAAAATATAAAAATGTTAAGATTATAAAATAAAAAACAAGAAACGTTTATATAAGGATTATTTTGATCAATTTTGTCATGCAATTCCTATATATATTTTTTCTAGTTATATTTTAGAAAAATAAATAATTCTCCTTTAACTAGTAAAAAAAACTATCCAAACCATCAATAAAAAATATAAAATAATGTCTAATTTTAACTTTTTTTTACTCGTTTTTTTTTTACGTGTTTCATTATTACTTACAAATAAATATAACAAAGCAAAAGAAATTAAGAAAATATTTATCGAAGTTGTACTAAAAAAAATATTAAATAAAAAATATTCATTCACAAAACCTTTCTTTCATACTTCGAATAACAATGCAGTAATGCACATGGTTGCTATTAATAAAGAATATAGGCCAACACATTAATAAATTGCTTTAATTATAAAGGACTCGTTTGCTATTAGAAAATATTTTAGGCCACATTAGAAATGTACATAAATGCTGTACGGTTGCAATATTGGCCACAAATTAGGAATCTTATCAATAGGTTCTTAAAGAACCATAAAATTCTTTCTCCACCATAGCCAAATCCATTATTGATTTATTAATTTATTGGTTCAACAATTATTCAATCGAAAATTTATTTTTAATAAAATAATAAATAAATTATAAATAAATATTCTAAAATATTATTATAATTTAATATAAATTTTAAAATATTTTCTAAATTTAAAATACTTCATGATATCTTCAACAAAAATCTTAAAATCTTAAAAAAAAGTACAAATTTAGAAGTTAAATAAAAATTATATCTAAACATAAAATGCCAACATAAAAATTTGTCATCAATCATTCTAAATTAATAAAGTTTGGACCATTATTGGAGCATACAAATTTTACTCGCGAGAGACTCTATGAGGAAGAATAGGGATGGCAACGGGTCCTCATGGGGCGGGGACATGCCGCCACCCATAATCCGTTCCCGTCCCCGCGACGAGTAATGGGGACCCCGTATCTGCCGGAGATCGGGGTCTTTAGGGATATCCATGGATTTTTTTTAATTAAAAAAAATTTTAAAAAAGAGAAAAATTGAAAAATAAAAGATGATTAACATTTAACATAGTCTAAACTTTAAACTCAGTATTATAATCCAATGTCCTAATTTTTTCAGTAAGAATTCAAATCCCAAACCCTAAATCCAATTTCACAGCAACATAATTTATCTCTAAATCCAATTTATCAACTAACAGAATTCAAAACCTAAAATTAAATCCAATTTCACATTAATAGAATTCAAACCATAGCAATTTCATCAATTAAAAATTAAAATATACATTAAAATCAGTGAGTGGCGGCAGAGCAGAGGCGGAACAGACGCGGAGGCGGCGAAGCTTTGAGCAGGAAGTAGTGAGTGACGCAGTGAGAGGAAGAAGGTGACCGACAGCGGCTCTCCTCTGACGGCAATAAAGGACGGCTCTTCTCTGGACGGCGACGAAGGCGGATCTCCTATGAACGGCGACGACGAAGACAACTCTCCTTTGGACGGTGACGAAAACTGCGATGATTTTCCTCAGGCGCGTAGAATAAAAACGGCTCTCCTGTCCTCTGGACGGCGATGAAGTGGTGACGGTTCTCTGCTCCTCAAGCGCGCAGCGAGAAGACAGCTCTCCTCTCCTCTAGACACAGAGGCATGGCTGGTAATGACAGATCTGAAGAATCTAGTGATGGCAGAGACATGGCTGGAGCAGTTTCGTCTTCGCAGAGTAGAGGCGGCAACGCGGGCGCAGGCAACGCTAACGCTATGAGAAGCAAGCACGGAGCGACACCGACGACTCAGTGAGAGGAAGAAGGTGAGCCGCGGCAAGGGAGGAAGGAATAGGAAGAAAGACGGAGAAGGTGAGACTAGAAAGAGTGAGAGTTATTTGATGAAAGAGTGAGGGAGTGAGGTAGAGGCGTGAATTAGGTTTTCTGTTTCCATCATATATATATTTATGTAATTTTATCTATACGGGTATCACGGGACGGGTACCTCTCTCCTGCCCCGCCCCATTTATTAAATGGATACTTGTCTCTCATCCCCGCAGAGAGAAAATGACCCCCCCCCCAAACATGTCTCCCAGCGGGTAAATCCCCATGGATACCCGCCCCACCGGAGAAAATTGCTATCCCTAAGGAAGAATGATAATTCTTTCTAATCTCGTGGGAGAAAGTAGTAGTTTGATTTCTACTAAATTTGACACCTGAATATATAATACATTTAATCAATGTAAAGATAGAAACATGCCTGTATTCATTAATGCAATTGCAACGCTTTGGTTACAATTACATGAAAATTTTTATACTTGTGCAAGCACAATTGTCATTAAGTCAATATTCGAGAACACTCCAACTCCTTGCAATTGATCTATTAAGTCATCGATCATCGGCAATGAGTGCTTATTCTTCATTGTCACTTTGTTCAACTGTCGATAGTCCACACAAAGTTGCATTCCTCCATCTTTCTTTTTCACTAATAAAATTGGCGTTCCCCACAGAGACACACTCGGTCGAATGAACCCCTTACCCAAAAGTTCATCTAACTGAGTCTTAAGTTCAGCCAGCTCTATCAGAGCCATCCTATATGGTGCAATCGAAACTGGACCCGCCCCCGACACCAAATCTATCACAAATTCAATTTCACACTAAGCTAGAAATTCAGGAATATCTTCAGGAAACACTTTAGAAAACTCTTTAACTATGGAAATTTGATCAAACTTCTACTCGTCAGCTGATGCATTCGCAGCTAAAAGGATATAACCTTGACATTCTTCCCCACTACAGTTCACCATCATAGAGTTCAAATAGTATCCTTTAGCTACCACAGCTCCTCCTTCGCCTTCCGGCATAAACCGAATTGATCACTCAAAGCAATCCAACAACACATGATTCTTTGATAACTAATCCAATCCCAAAATCATCTTCAATCCAACCATTGGCAAACAAATCAAGTCATGAACAAAGAGCCTATCCTCTATCTAGAAGGGTCCTTGCCTACAACCTAACTTAGTTACAATAGTTTGGGACGGAGTATGCACATGCAAATCGAAGGATAAGTCTAAGATTTTCAACTCTAGTTCAGTAGCTTTATCAAATGTAATGAATGAATGTGAAGCACCAGTATCATACAATACAGTTAAAGTCTTGTCTCCAAACACACACTTACCTCTGATCTGAGGCTCCCACATAGGCACGTCATTGGCATTCACCGCGAACACACGTCCTTGTTGCTGATTTCGACCAGCATTTTGATTTTTCCTACGAGGACAATCCTTGGCAATGTGTCTAGGTAGTACAGAAGTATAGCATACACCTTTTTCTCTTGCCTGGGGATATTGGTCACAGTTAGTCCTTCTGAATTTTTCTTGTCTTTGAGAATGGTGAGGGGCATCTCCACCCCTTTTAAAGTTCTGACCTCTCGGGGAAAAATACTTCTCACGACCTCAGTTGTGGTTACCTCCATGAGTATCTCTCGCCAAAGCCGTCTTCTTAGCACATTCCTCCATAACTCTCGCTTTGTTCACTAGTTCAGAGAACTTCCTTATCTCCAACGGAGCCACAGCAGTCATAATAGTATCCTTAAGTCTTCTTTGCTACTTGATACATTTCTAACTCTCATAGGACTCAGGAGCACCTTGACAGACTCTCGAGAACCTACAGAGCTCCTCGAACTTGCTGGTGTATTCAGCTACTGACACGAACCCTTGCTTCAGCTGCATGAGTTCCAACTCCCTTGCCTCCCTCAATAATTCAAAAAAGTATTTCTTGTAGAAGGCAGTCTGAAATAGCTCCCACGGAATGTCTACATTCTACAGTTGCAGTAGTCGGTACTCTCCTTGCCACCAGTGCTGAGCCTCACCCAATAACTGATATGCCGCAAACTCCACGAATTGGTTTTCAAGAACATGTTGAGCTTGCAACGTACACTCCATGGCTTTAAACCAGTTATCAGCTTGAGTAGAGTTTGTCAATCCCTTGAAAGTCAGTAGGTTAACCTTCAAAAAAGCAACTAACATCATCGACCTAAGTTGTTCTCAGTCCCTTCTTCGTTTCCATTTTCGGCTGGTTGCCCCATCCGTTCTATAGCATGAGTAGTCGCAACAACTCTCGCTTGCATCGTGTTAGCCAAATTAGTCATCGCCGCCATAAATTCGGCATGGTTGTTAGCAGGGGGTTATCCTCACTCTCTCTTTGAGTACGTTATTAACCTCGTCTGTGAGTTACCATTTGGGGTCCTGTCTATACCAAACAATCGATATCAAGGTGATCAGTCTCAATATCTCATGCCTAGTGCTTCAATTATCCCAAAAAGAGACTCACAAACATGCATGCTATGCATATCAAACAGATATCATAAATAGCACGAAAGAAAAATGACCCAGAGTATGCAGTGAAGCTCAATCGGTCCATCCCTCAGGCTCACGAGAATAAACTACTCTGATACCACTAAATGTAACACCCTATCACCAGTGACGGATCCAGAAAATTTTGATAGTGGGGGCAAAATATATATATATATATATATATATATATATATATATATATATATATATATATATATATATATATATATATATATATATAGATTACATCCAATGGTAAAAAGATCACTCACTTTTCTTTTGATGGTTAAGTGCTGGTCACAAAACACAAAAATTGCTGGCCCCTTAGACTTTTTCTAAAATTTAAATTTTCAGTACTTACTTTTAAATAGATTAATGAACTAACCATTATATTAACCTAAGCTAGTTGCGTTTCTTTCTTTATGATAATAAAAAATGCAATACTAAAAAAAGGTTAAAAAACATCACACGACAAATTTTGTTTATTTATTTTTAACTATAATTTTGAAACCATGCAGGAAACATATGATTTACAAATTGATATATATATATATATATATATATATATATATATATATATATATATATATATATATATATATATATATATATATTATATTTAGAAGACTACTTGAATAAAGAGCGGAGTTAATATGAATACAGACCAAACTAAAAATATTAAGCATAACAAACATTTTGTTCTTTAAAATTTGTACAATCTTTATTTATTGTCAAAATTTTTATTGTATATTTTTGTACATATAAAATATATATTCTAATATATTAATAAAATATAATATTAGAATTATTCAAATAGAAAATATTGCTTTTTATGAATATATATAATATTTTATATATTAAATTATGAATATATTTAATAAAATTAAATAAAATAAATATATTAAATAGATAATATATATAATAATAATTAAAATTAGGAAAAATAAAAAAAATCAAATACAACTTCCAAAATTCTTATTTTATTTGAACTTATCTAGTTCAAAATCCTTCCAGTCTGAAAAAAAAAAGAAGAAATGAGACTTTCATACAATATCTTAATTGAATTCTATGTAATGATCAATAATTTCAGTTTTATTCTATTCTATATCTATATGGATATTAAACTCCCAGCAACAATCACTTTTTTGAGATGGAATTGACGAACAACTAATACCATTAATAGTGTTTATGAATGTCGAATAAAAAAATGGGAATATAATAATTTTTATAATAAAAATATTATGTGTATATAAAAATCAGTTATCAAATTATTCATTAATCGTTATGTATTTATATATAAATATATGTATTGTTTAATTTATTTTTAATGTATATTTTTTATTTCAATATATATATATACAGGTGGTTATTTTCTATATACATATAATATGGTTAATTTTTAAAATATCTAATTTACAAATTAAAATACTAAAATAGTAATTTAAATAATAACATATAATTTAGAATTTTATTATTTAGGTTTCGTATTATAAAAAAATTAAGTAATCTTTTTCTTAACAATACAATCAAAATATCTGTCTTTTTATATAGGATAATGTTACATATTCATGTTCTTTTGTTAACCAAGTCCACCCAAGTTAGTCTAAGATAATAAAAATCAGTTATCACTAACATTATTTCAAGTATTATTGTTTAACTTGGTTAGACTTAGTTCATAAAAAGACTTGGATGTGTAGTATTATTCTTACATATATATAAGTAAATACTTATTTAGAAATTTACTTCTCATACAATTAGAAGCCAATATTTATTGAGATTCATAGTTGAGAAAGTTCTTTCAATTAATGCAATTGTTATGGAAAAAAATTAAAACTAATATAAAAAAAGATAAAGAATACTCTTTCGAGTCGATTTCTAAAAAAAAACACAAATTTTATTTAAATTGAGAATTGATCATTCTAATGACATCTAATATAAAATTTTTAAATTGACTATGAAGTACCAAAAATTGAATAAAAAATTATTGTGGGGTCAAATTCAATAATTTACTGGGGACAAATAAATATTATTATCATATACTACTCAAAAAATTTTCAAATTGTAGTGGGGGCGGTTGCCCCCACAATTATATATGTACGTCCGTCCCTGCCTATCACCCTAAGCCTTACCTCTAGCCATAATGTAAAGGTGGATAAAGCATCACGATGGTTCTAAAGCTCAAAATATACTATATAATCAAGAAGTATTAAAACTAAAAGCCTTATAAAAGAAATATAAGATCAAAGACGGATATAAGCACGAAGCATTCACATACAATAACTAAAACTCAAATCTCAAAGGCAAGATATATAAGGCTATAGATACAAAATAAACAAGGTAGTAAATAAGATCATGTGTAATATACACAATAGCAAAAAGAAATATAGTCATAACCCACAGAGTTTAGACCGGCTAGTTAAACAACAGATACAACAGAGTTTTTAAGTTAAAAATAGATACATCATGTCTCTCAAAGTTTAAGCCTCTAAGGCAACAAAGTACAATAACCAAAAGTGAGAGATACTATAACAAAATAAACAAAATAAAGCTGAGTCATCCTCCACTCTGTCACCACATTTGTAAACTCACCGAGGTGGGTTGCGACCTGCATCTAAAAAACAACAATAACATATGGTATGAGAACCGGGAGTTCTCAATATGGTAACAGTGCCCAATAAATAAGATATAAGATTTTGAGAACCAAAGGCAATCCTAGAACTTTTCAACAGGAATAAGATTCAACTTAAAAAACATAATTAAATTTTAAACCATAACCAGGATTATCTACTTAAGAATTTCTAACTAACTACAGCCACTGCTATCCCACAGCCTTCACCAACGTAAATTCTAGGGAATTAATAAATAATTAACTATTAAATTAATTATTATTCAAGAAAATTAGAAAATTAAATTTTATATTTGAAAAAGTAAAAATATTTAGCATGCGTATTAAAACACTAATTTTAAAGATTTTGGCCTAAAGTTGAGCCGACAAGTCAAACCAGTTGAACTGAACCCATATTGGGCCCAAGGCCCAACCAATATAATGCCCATCAGCCACTCTTCTCCCATATTCTTCATGGAACCCGTTGAGAAGAGAGAAAAGGAATAGAACCCTAAACCCCAAATTCAATCACAACTTCAATCCACCATATCTCTCAATCCGGAGTTTCAATCACTGCACTGTTTGCGCCCATGCGATCGTCTTGCCGAGCTCTTCAAATCCATCTGAACAAAGTGGTAAGAAATTTGAATTTTCTCATCCAACCCTATCTCCCTTCAATTTTGTGATTCTTAGTTTATGGGCATTGAGAATTTTGGTATTTGATGTTTAGGGTTAATTTAGCTTGAAAAAATTGTTAGGTTTTGTCCCAATCATTCATGGGTAAGGTGAGAAACCACTAAACTCTTGTAAATTAGTGAATTAGTGACCCTTGTGTTGATTATTGTGAAATTGTGTGAAATTAAATTGTATGCTTGAGAATTGAAGTCAAATTGAAGGTCTTGAGTGCTTGATTTGGAGTATTTGTGACTAGACTAGTTGAATTGGAGCTTTAAAACCTTTGAAAGTTTGTGTGAAAAAGAGGGTTTTGAGGTGTTTTGGGCCTAGGAAGGAATCGGCCAAGGTATGGTTTTGGTTTCCTATAGTTAATCTATAATGTTACGTGAAAACTTAGGCTAGTTACTATAGGATAGGCTTGAATGCTCTGAATTGTGGATTAAACATGTATAAATATGGTATTGATATTGATTGGTGAAGTTGGTATAATTATGTGTGAAAATGGTATGAAGGAATTGATGGAATTATGTTTTATAATGATTGTGAATTGGACAGTGGGTAAGTGATAGTGTGCAAGAGTATTTGGTGTTGAATTGGTTATGATTTGATTGAGTTTGAATTGAGGATTTTGGCAAAACTAGAGGTTTTGTGTTTTTGGTAAAAATTGATTTTTGACCAACTTCAATGTGTAACATCCTGTTACCCTAAGCCTTACCTCTAGCCGTAAAGCGAAGGATAACAAGACGTCACGACAGTTCTACAGCTTATATTATATTATATTATATTATATTATATTATATTATATATATCCAAGAATTTATATAACTAGAAGCCCGATGAAGGAGTGAAACTCAAAGTCGCATAAAGCGGAATTACAAACGCAAAGCGTTTACACACAATAACTAAACGCATAGGTACGAACAAAACAAGATATAATATACACAAAACCTTGTAGATAGCTCGATGATACACAAGGTAATAATTAAAGTAAACAAGGTATATATAGGTATGATATACAAAAGAGAACTAGTCACAGCCTGCGGAGTTTAGGCTGGCTAGTCAAACTGAATACAATAGAGTTTTGAAGGTTAAAACAACAACAACCCATCTCTCAAAGTTTCCAGAAATAAAGCCTCTAAGGCAACAAGGTTATATAAATACAAAGGATGAGAGAGTGATTATATCAAAATAAAGCAGAATAAAACAAGGATGAAACCATACTCCGCTCTGTTACCATCTCGCAACTCACTGAGGTGGGTTACGACTTGCATCTGAAAAACAACAACAACATATGGTATGAGAACTGGAGGTTCTCAGTATGGTAACAATGCCCAATATATAAGATGTAAGGTTCCGGGATGCCAAAGGCAATCCTAGAACTTCACACCGATATGGATATTCAAGCTTAAAACAAAATAAATAACTTAAACCATAAACTGGGTAATCTACTTAAGGAATTTCTAACTAACATAGCACCGCTGTCCCACAGCCTTCGCCAGCTTAACCTCTATGCGATCCATCGCCACCGCCTACTGAACCTCCTCAATCCCAGCAGAAAACACAGGTAATGCAGACAAGTAAAGCACAAGTAATATACATATACAGCAAGTAAACAAATAGCAAGTAGACATGTGATTCATTTAGGCATAACTGAAGTTAAGTAAAGTGGTGCACGAATCCCCACACCTTTGTACAGCTATACCAGCAAGTGCACTGGGTCGTCCAAGTAATACCTGAGCGAGTCAGGGTCGATCCCACGAGGATTGTGGCTTGAAGCAAGCTATAGTTATCTTGCACGTCTTAGTCAAGCAAATCAGAAGAGTTATTCGTAATTTGTATTTGTGAGATCTAAACTAAGTTGACATGAAAGGAATAAAATAAAATACTCTGTAAATTAATTGGAATCAATAATAGGAATATGGTTAAGGATTGGAGTTGCTTTGTCTTTCTGAATTAACTCTGGTATTACTATCTTCTTTGCTTGTGAGTGATTTCTTCTATGGCAGGCTATATGTGATCAATGCCATTGGCCATGGTCATCAATCTCCTCTATTTCAGATCAAATGCCATTGGCCGTGGTCATCCAATCTGAACGAGGGTGAAGCTCTAGTAGTTCATTCTCTTGGCGATCCTACACAAAACGCCACAGACAAGGTCGAATCTTCCGGATCAAAGAATGCTGCTTCTTTGGGTTCTAGCCTCTACCACAGAGACCCTAATCTCCCCAGAAATCGGCTAAACTGGTGTCTCAAGAAGTCCCCAACAAAGTCGTGGATTAGCCGTCTGAGAGATGTATAATCAAGCTGGCAGTTTGCACTTTCCAGTCACGTATTCACACAAACCCAAGTAAACATGGGTGGTTGTCAGGCACGCGGTCCTAGTATGATGAACAGAGCTGATTGTCACTGGTTATCCTATTCACCATGTTGAAGAACAAGTATACATCTTAGAATTAAATCAAACACGGATCGAAGAGAAATAGTAATACTTTTATTAATTCATAGGACTCAGCAGGGCTCATCCCCTCAACCTAGGAGGTTTACAAACTCATACTGAAAGGAAACACAATGGTAAAACTCGAATATGGCATAAAAGTCTAGATGATCTATGTGAATAACATAAATCTAATCCCTTAAATAATAAACAAATGACTAATAAGGGTAAAACAATCTATTTAGTGCTAAAATCCATTTCTGGGGCCCACTTGGTGAGTGCTTGGGCAGAGCTTTGATGAGATCCACGTGCTATGAGGTCTCTAGGTTGTTGAACGCTGGCTAGGGGGTCTTCTTTGGGCGTTTGGACGCTGGTCTCTACTCCTTGGGCGATGGACGCCTGAAAGGGGGCAGGAGGCTAGCGTTGGACACTAGTTTTGGGCCTTTTAATATGAAACAAATTATGGACTATTATACACTGCTGGAAAGATTTGGAAGTCATATTTTTATAGCCGTTGAGAACACTCCATTTGGACTTTTGTAGCTCCAGAAAAGCTCTTACAAATGCAAGGAGGTTAGATCCGGACAGCATCTACAGTGCTTTCTCTATCTCTGAATAAGACTTTTGCTCTAGCTCCTCAATTTCAGCCAGAAAATACCTGAAATTGTACAAAAACACAAAAACTCATAGTAGAATCCAAAAATGTGAATTTAACACTAAAACCTATAAAAACTTAATAAAAATTAAACAAAACATACTAAAAACTATATGAAAATGCTGCCAAAAAGCGTATAAAATATCCGCTCATCACAAAGCAAACAAGCATATAGAAGATGCATATGATGAATGTCTGTCCTATTGCCTCGTGATATCACTTGTCGGTCTATAAATGCCAACCCGACACATCCTTCTGGATTTAGCCTTTTTGTCACGCCCAGAGATATAGGCTCTACACACTCATGCAACAGAGAAATATGTCATGCCGAGGATATAGGTCCTGCACACTCATGCAGCAGGGAGTCTGCTACGCCAGTGATATAGGCTCTGCACACTCATGCAGCAGAGAAGGTTATACGAGTGGGATACAACCTCAGCCCTCACATCTCAACGTAAGCGGGATAAACCAACCGTCCTTACGCCGGCGCCGCGACCTCGACAAACGGGAGACTGCCACAGCCCTTGCTCGAGGCGCATAGCGACTCAACAGTCTCAGCATAAATAATATATCAGTGGCTTTCACAAATCATTTTTAATACTCAGTAAAGTCATCTTTCCACTCCGAGTCCTAGACTCATCTCAAACACCATCAGTCTGTAACTCCACAACTCATTACCTTAAACATCATTACAGTACTCTGCCATCTGACTCAACTAATCTATCCTCAGTACTCCAGAAACCTAAGTCTCTGTCTTTTAACTTTTTTACCAGAAAATATCTAGTTAAACCCACTTATAGTGTTCTCTATGTTCCAAATCCTAAAAACAAGTTAAGACATTCTAAATAAGCGTTACGGAAATTTACAAGCTTGCTGGGAAGGTAAAATAGTTAAAAACAAGATTTTCTTTGAAAAACAAGGCAGCGTACGTACGCACTCTCAGGAGAGTTTTCACAAAGTGTGCGTACGCATAGAGGTGTCCGTACGCACAGAAGGTAAAAGTTTTTGTTTTGAGTGTACGAATAATAGATACGTGCAAACGCCCTCAACAGAAGGCACTTCCCAGCGTGTGTGTGTGCGCATCAGAGTGTGCTAACACTCCCAACAGCAGGCATATCCTTGTGTGTGCGTGCACACCAGAATGTGCGTATGCACATTTTCAAAAATTCACAGGGTGTCGTGCGCACAAGGTTGTGCGTACGCACAAATGTAAATGTGCCTCCCTGTTCAGAGCACGCACACCACAATGTGCGTGCGCACACAAATCAGAACTCACCATTTCTGCAACATCTCAGAAATTATATTTTTTGACACCAACTTCCAATGATCATATCTTTCTCTACAAAATTCAAATTTCTATAAAATTTATACCGTTTTAAAGCTCTTTGAATTATCTTTAATTTGATATAAAATTCAGTCAATTTCAAAAACTGTAGCTCAAGATATGATCCGTCAAAGTTTACCAAAAATCTATTTTTTCCAAAAACCTTTAAACCTCAAATTTACCAAAACTCTCAATTCAAAACTAACTTATTCACAACCCAAACTAAACCAACTTCAACTAAAGTACTATCACTACCAGTACACCCAATTCAATTCCATTCCTTAATTCATTCCATAATTCCAATTACAATAACATTATTTCATATACAAGCCATATACCCAAGTATCATCATTCATCATCAAATTATACACTCAACATCATCATAATCATCAATGTCCATTATCTATCATCATCAACCAACTCAACAATTATCCATCCATACACTAATTAAACTATATTTTCACCATTCCAAACCATCAAATTCATTGTTCTCCCATTTATCATTACCAAAACTCATATTCCAACCTCCAAAGCAATTCCACCACACACAGTACACATACACTACTTACACACATTTAATCAACCAATACATACAATTTCAACCTATCTTAGGGCCACTAGCCTAAGTGTCCAGAAACATTATATATTACATAAAAAAAACTGAAACCATACCTTGGCTGATTTCCAAAATGTACCAAACACCAAAGCGAAGCCACCAAGCTCGATCCAAAAGCCTCAAACCAACTCCAACAAACACCAAAACTCAATCTAACATCAGATAATATACAAACGTCAAACTTAGGGTTCACAAAGAAACTAAACACAAGGGTTTAGTAAGACCTTACCTTATCCAATGAGATTAAGGGCAAAATCCAATAATATTCCAATGCTAGATCACCCCTAAACAAACAAAACCATGAAAACCTCAATCTAACAAAGCCACAACTTGAATTTGTCAAAGAACAGAAAACTGGAAATTGGGATTCAAGTTTCTTACCACTTTGTTTATATAGAATTGAAAAGCTCATCAAGAGCTTCGCGTAGCCACAAACGGCTCATCAATCGAAGCTCCGTAGCTCAAGTTATGGTCACTGAAAGTTGATTGTGAATAGTGACCAAAACCTTTACTCTCTTCTCTCTCAAAGCTGCACCCCCTTTCTTGTTTTTAGGGTTGAAATGAGCTGAAAGCTCATTAAACATGCATATATATGTTGGGCCTTGGGTCTGGTTTGGGCCCAGTCCAATCCGTTAGCGTTTTAGGTTCGTTTGGCCCAACTTTGGGCCAAAACCTTTAAGATTAGTGCCTGATTTTTTATTCTAAATAATTTTTGTCCTTTCAAAATAATAAATTAAATTTTTAAAATCTTATTTTACTAAAATACGTAGTACCAGACAGACTAGAGCCGATACTGCCGACTTAAACTTCAATACGCATTTTTACAAAAATTTTCCGTAAAAGATACATTTTCCAACTCAGAAAATTTCATTGAAATGAAATTTCAACTTTATATTTTAAAAAGAATATTTTTATATTTTTGAACCTATTTCAGGCAATTAGATTATTGTTTTATTAAAAAGATTATTCCAGTTCTTACACGGCGGGCCATAACTTATCTTCCAAACTCCCAAATTTTGTGAAACTTATTTTAAATAAAAATTGGGTGCGTGAAATTTGTAACATTCGAAAAACAAACTAAAATTAATTTTTAACAAAAAAGTTATACACGTTTGAAGTTTGGTGTAAAAATTCAATTTCTGCAACTTAACAACTTTTTGAAGGATTTTGGATGTATGTGTATGCGACATGTCACGCGACACAAGAATTGGGCTCTGCCTAGGATTTTCGCGTACGTGGACATGGCATGCATACATGACTTTGGCAAAAATTACACCCATGCGTACGCGGAAAGCATGTGTACACATGACCACCCTATTTTACAAAAATTATATTTTTTAGTTTTTAACCTTTCCTCTAACTTTACAAACCTCTGTAAATCCCGCTTAAGGCCTGTTAGCTAGCTTTTAGGCTTCGGAATAGGAATGAACCTTTAGTGGGAGTTAGGTTGATGTTGTGGAAGAATGGAAAGGGAGTGACTGAATTATGATACGTAGGCAAAGCTATATGATACATGAATAATGATATTGATGATAATGAATTGAGATGGTATGAGCTATAATTTGATGATGAGGATGACATTAATGAATTATGAATTAAAGTTCCATATGGCTTATGCATTCGAATTATCTGATATACGAGTTTTTCTGGGTAGATGCAGTGGCTTGCCATCACTTGCTCTAGGTTGAGACTCGATATTCTGTTGACCTTGACCGGACACTTTAACTTCCCAAGTTCCCCATGGATATATGATAATTGAATATGAGTTTGAGCTTAGGGATATTTTCCCATGGATATATGATAATTCAATCTGAGTTTGAACTTAGAGATGTGCGTACGTAGGGACTGTCCAAGGTTCGCTACCGAACATGTCGGGTTTGGTTTGATAATGGACAAATGAGACTCATTGGCCATAGGACAGACATGCATCATATGCACTTGTATGCTTTGTTTAAGTGTGCATTTGTCTTGAATTGCCTATTTGTTTAACTATGATTAACTGTTACTTGTTTATTTGTTGTATCTGCTATCCGTATTTGTATTTTTTGTTTGTCTTGTGTGTGTTTATTCCTGAGAGATCCCTCAAATGATGGAGGAGGGTTGAGGGTTATTTTCCATTGGTGAGGGAGATGTACAGTAGACAAAAGTGAAGAGATAGATTAAGACTAGAATCCCTTAGAATCCCTTAGGGGTGATAATGGGTAGAGTAGGATACGAAAACTAACCCTATTTACGGGTTGAGAATATCTCAATCGTAACCATATCCATTTTTAACCTGCAGATACCTGATCCTACCCGCGGGTTACCAAAAAGATGCAGCATTATTATATAACTTGATGATAATTTAAAATAGAAGTAATTTTTATGTAAAAAAATATATTAAATTATCAATTAATAATCTTCTCTTAGTGGATAAGGATCTTTTGCATTTAGTGAAAGGTTATTGGTTTCACATCCACTTAAAATATATTTTTATTTTTATATAAGTATATAACATATACACATATAGAGTGTGGGTTGGTCGGATAAGGTTGAGGCTCAACCCATACCATACCCAACCCGTACGAAAACCCTACCCGCATCGGCAACTCTACCTGACCGAGTTGTATCGGGTTAGATACCCACAAATAGGATGCATGTTGCTACCTCTACTAATTAGTAATTATTATGTTTGACTTTATGTATACACACCACTCAAAATATATATAAATGAATGGTTAATATTAATAATTAAATGGTACGACTCAAATAAGTTGTAGGAAATATATAATTATAATTTTATATTTATTAGAGTAGTTTTGGGCGTTGATTATGTGCTAGACTCCATACATTGGGTGCAATTACAATATGTTACAATCTTTTACTATATATTTCAAATGTTATTCTTTAATCAATTTCATTATTACAAAGTGGGCGGAGAATAAACCACATATATATTACATCTATACAAACTAGAATACAGGAGGAATCATCACCGACGTGAAATTTTCACCAAATTTAGATTTTTTTTTCAAAAAGAAAAATCCCTTCCCTCCCACGAATCACCCCATGTGGGTTCAGCACAGGTGAGGAATTAGTTTAGGGTTTAAGACCATCGTAGAAAAGGAAAGTTGTCCAATTCCGGATTTCTTGCTCAATCACGTCGTCATGCCATTTTTAAAGGCTTAGTTTTGGTATCAGCAACTTCTCACCATCTGTTCTCCTTCTACCATTTGTTCTCCCTGATTCGTCGGCCTCTACCCTCTTTCCCACTTTGCATCGTCTCATTTCTAAGGTACGTTAGTTGTTTTCCTTTCTGGAACTTAACCCAATCTCCTTCTCACTTTTCTTCATCGAATTCTGAAGCTCACCACCATTACCGTCGCTGCTTGATAATGGTATTTGCTCATTATTTGGTTGTAGTTCTTATTCATGTTTCTCCGAAGATCCCAAAACCTTCCTTATTGATATCCACCATTTTCAATTTCATTAAACAGTTTAAATTCTTAAACTTCTTCTAAATGCTCAGGTAATATACATGTTCTCTGGTTTGTTAATTGACCTGTTAGAAGATTTAATTCTCTTTCATATTTTTAATTTTATAGTCTGTCGATCCTTGAAAATGATATCCCTTTCGAGCCACAATGATAGGAAGGGAGACTTGCTTTATCATTCTTATAGAATCAGTGTAAGTTTAGGGTTTGGTTCTTTAAACCAATTCCTTCAATTGAAATATTTGTTATCTAATGTAATGTTATCTTATCTTTCAGGAATTATAAGGGAATATTTATTATACAAGTTAATAGATGACATAAGGTGTGATTTACTTAATCTTAGCATAGGTCACTGATAAACCACTATTTTATGGTTTATCTTGTGTTTATTTGAATGGTTTCATCAAGTCTTCACCCACTTATTCATACTAATTGCATGATTTTATAATTCCTTCCTAGTATTATTCTATGATTGAAAACTTGCTTCCTAAAGATATTTAATTACTATATTTTAATTCTCATTTATACCATTCGATGCCGTGATCCGTGTGTTAAGTGTTTCAGGCTTCATAGGGCAGGAATGGCTTAGAAAATAGAGAGGAAGTTTGCAAAAATGGAAGGAACACAAGAAACTAAGGAGATGACTAGCGAACACTGACGCGAGTGCATGGCTCACGCGAACGCGTGGAATGGAGAAAATCACAGCGATACGAGCGCGTGCCTGACGCGAACGCGTGCATTGGAGTCTGCACGAATGACGCGAACGCGTGGACGACGCGTACGCGTGACAAGCAAAATCGCCGAATGACGCGAACGTGTGGACGATGCGTACGCGTGACCTGCGCGATCTGCAGAATTAACAGAAAATGCTAAGGGCAATTTCAGGCCGCGTTTCGACCCAATTTTCGGCTCAGAAACACAGAATAAGGCCAGGGAACAAGCAGAGACTCAACACAGATGCATAGACAGAGATACACAATCATTCACATTAGGATTATTTAGTTTTAGATCTGAATCTAGAGAGAGAATTACTCTTCCTCTAGTTTCTCTTTACATTCCTAGTTATTACTTTTACTTTTGGAAACTGAAGAATCATTACCTCCGTTGAAGACATTATTCTAGTTTGCTTACTTGCCCCTTACTCTTCCATATCCTTATTTATTTATTTAGAGTTCTAATTAGATTATTTTCATGAATTGTTAGTGAAGAGGATTACTTTTACTTTCAATTAATTTTTAATCTCTATTTTATTTTAATTAATTTATTATGTCTTCTTATATTTTTCTAAGTATTATATTCATGTCAATGGAGTAGATTCCCAAACTTGACATGGGGGTTGATTAAAAGGAGACACTTGAGTTGGAAGGCTTAAGTGCTGATTAAATTGGAAATTGTTGGCTAGTTCTGTATTTACTAACGCTAGACCTTTCCAAGGGAGAGGACTAGGATTTGCGAATAAGGATTAGCTCAATCACTTGAATTTCCTTTATTTAGTAAGGGTTAACTAAGTGAAAACAACAGCCTTTTTGATACTACACTTAAGAGATCCCAACAAGGATAGAACTTCCAATTAATCATTCCCCAGTCAAGGCCTTTTTATATTAATAATAATTCTTAGTTTTATTGCTTTCAATTTTTTTTGTGACTCTTTCATTTATAATTATTGCTCATTATCCAAACTTAAACTCTCTCGAAAAATTCCTAATTAATAAATTAGCATCCTTTCCTGCAACTCGTTGGGAGACGACATGGGACTCATACTCCTAGTATTTTTATTTCTAAATTTTGTGACAAATTTTCTAAATTGACGAGGCGGATCTTAGCGGGTTAAGAAATATACTCTCAACGCATTCTCTATATTGATTTCTTAATTAGCCGACTTCTGCCTGCACGTCAGTTTTTGGCGCCGTTGCCGGGGAGTTGCAATTGTGTGCTAAATTATTAATTAGTGTACATATTTTATTTTATTTGCATATTTTATTTTTAATTTTACCATGAGCTATATGTTTCTTTCATTGAATGACACGTTCACTGCCTGATTCGAGCTTAGCCGCGTTTGATCCTGAAATTGAAAGAACTCTTTCACGTATTAGGCGAGCTCGACGCATGATAGCCTCTGAGGGTGGTGAAGTGATTGTTATTGATTCACCAGTCTCATTTGAGGGCGAATTTGAACCGCCATCTGAGATCGAAACAAGCTCCTTTACTACTGATTCAGTTGATTCACGTGCAGATAGAATGGCAGCACCTAGGAGGATTACTCTCCAGGAGGCTAGAGCCCCAGATTTTACATTGCAGCCATATCAAGTACATCATCTAACTCTGGCTGCAGATTTTGAACTGAAAACGGCATTAATCAACTTGATGCCCAAGTTTCATGGCTTACCTGCTCAAGAGCCTATCAAGCACCTAAGGGATTTCCAAACAGCCTGTTCTACTGTTAGGCGTAATGGTGCAGATGAAACTTCTATTCTGTTAACTGTCTTCCCGTTTTCTCTTGAAGGAAAGGTGAGGGAGTGGTACTACTCCCAACCTGAAGCGACTGTTACCAACTGGGACATGCTCAGGAGAGAATTTTTGGAAAAATACTTTCCAGCTGAAGTCATAGATAGACTAAGGAAAGAGATCTCCTGCATTGTTCAAGGAGAATCAGAGACTCTTTATGAGTATTGGGAGCATTTTAAGAACCTTCTAGACACATGCCCCCATCACATGATTGACAGACTGGTGTTGATCAGCTACTTCACACAAGGCATGAAGCCTTAGGATAAAACTACACTGGATGGTGCTAGTAATGGTTCTATGAAAAAGTACAAAACCACAGATGAAGCATGGCAACTGATCAGCGACTTAGCTGAGTCTACTAGGAATCACAGGCACAGGCATGGCTACTCAAAAGCTGTTGCAGAGGTTTTCTCTAGCATTGAAACTACTGCTCTTACACAGAGTATATGTGAAATGACCAACCTACTGAAGCAAATACAGTTGAACCAACAACAACAAGCTCAGCCTCACCCACCATAACAGAGCCAACAGTTAGTCCTACAAAGAGTATGCGAAATCTGTGCTGATTATAGTCATTATACTGATGAATGTTCGCATCTCCAACAAGAAGATAACACTATGGCAGCTACTCATAACTTATATAACCGTCCGAATCAAGGATACAATCAACAAGGCGGCAACTACAACCAAAGAGAAAACTATAACCAAGGATGGCAGGACAACTCTAACCAAGGTTGGAGAGATAATTCCAACCATGGCTGGAGGGACAACTATAACAGAGGAGGCAGAGATAACAATGGGAATTAGAGGTGGAATAACAACAACAGACAGTACAATCAGAACCAGCCTTACAGAACACCTCACCTAAGACAATCTCAAGGATCCCAGCATAACCAACAACAAGTTCCTCAGATCACCTATACTAATTCCTCATCAAATGACGAGATGCTTCGTTCTCTTGCACAAGGACAACAAGACATGCAGACGCAGCTGAACTCTAAGTTAAATGGTCTAAATGCCACTTTACAAGCTCTCGCCTCCAGGATAGATTCATTACCTAATTCCATTAACCAACCTTTAATCTCCAGTGGAATTCCTTCTCAACCCCTACCTAATCCCAAGGGTGGCATCAACGCTATCACCTTGAGGTCCAGAACCACACTGCCAGAGAGGAACTATGAGGAGCCAAGCCCAATAGTACACGCCCCAGCTGAGGATGTGATAGAAGTAGAAGATGCTGAAATGGAGAATGCTGAAGAAGAAGATAAGGTACAAGACATAGTTGAAGAAGAAGCAGTTCAACCAAGGAACGGAGAACCAAAGGAAGATGAAGATGTACAGGACACCATCCCTATCCCATTTCCACACCTTGCCAAGAAATCCATAAAGCAGATGGAACTTGATCCAAAAATGATAGAAATATTCAAAAAGGTTGAGGTAACTGTTCCCCTTTTTTATGTCATTCAGCAGTACCTAAATACGCAAAGTTTCTAAAAGATTTATGCATTCATAAAGATAAAATTAATGAGTTAGAAACTATTTCTTTAGGTAGCTCTATATCTGCTTTAATGGGAGGTATACCTGAAAAATGTAGTGATCCAGGTCCATGCATGGTTAACTATACCATTGGAGGTGTAATATTTTCTGATTGCATGTGTGACTTAGGAGCGTGTGTTAGTATAATGCCATTGTCTATATATGATACTTTGAGGCTCCCTCCCTTAAAAAGGTCGGCAGCTCGTTTTGTGTTAGCAGATAAAAGCATTATTACAGTGGTTGGAATTGCTGAAGATGTATTAGTGAGCATTAAGGGGCTCACATTTCCCATTGACTTCTATATCCTGAAAATGCCCCCTAATGACTCAGGCAGACCATCATCAATCTTGCTTGAAAGACCATTCCTGAAGACTTCAAAGTTCAAGCTGGATGCATTCTTAGGAACTTACTCCTTTGAGATAGATGGCAGAACAGTGAGTTTCAATTTCAATGAAGCTATGAAGCACCCTTCAGAAGATCATTCTATCTTCCAGTGTGACATCATTGATGAAACTGTAGCTGAAGTTCACAAAGAAGAAATAGAAGAGAAGCACATAGAGTAAGGTCCAAGTGTGGAGACACCCTCTGAACACAATGCGGACACTTTGCCATTATCACTAGCCCCGGATGATCCAGAGCCTAGCCAAGAGCCTAAATCAGAATTAAAGTCCCTCCCTCCACACCTCAAGTATGCTTACCTTGAGGATAATCAAAAGTTCCTAGTTATCATTGCAAGAGAACTCAATTCTCAACAAGAAGAGCAACTGCTCAGTGTGTTGAGAAAACATAAGAAAGCAATTGGATGGAGCTTGGCTGATGGTGCACGAAATTGTGATGTCCAGGCTCGAACAATCCCTGGTAATGGCTCCAAAGCTTGGTGCTTTGATCTTAATTCATAATTGTCACAACTTCGATACAACTAACCAGCAAGTGCACTGGGTCGTCCAAGTAATACCTTACGTGAGTAAGGGTCGAATCCCACGGAGATTGTTGGTATGAAGCAAGCTATGGTCACCTTGTAAATCTCAGTCAGGCAGATATAAAATAATCATGGAGTTTTCGAATAATAAATAATAGAATAGGGATAGAGATACTTATGTAATTCATTGGTGAGAATTTCAGATAAGCGAATGGAGATGCTTTTCGTTCCTTTGAACCTCTGCTTTCCTGCTATCTTCATCCGATCGGTCTTACTCCTTTCCATGGCTAGCTGTATGCAAGGGCATCACCGTTGTCAGTGGCTACATCCCCTCCTCTCAGTGAATAATATGCTCACGCACCCTGTCACGGCACGGCTATTCATCTGTTGGTTCTCGATCATGCTGGAATAGGATTCACCCTCCTTTTGCGTCTGTCACTAACGCCCAACAATCGCGAGTTTGAAGCTCGTCACAGTCATTCAATCATTGAATCCTACTCAGAATACCACAGACAAGGTTTAGACCTTCCGGATTCTCTTGAATGCCGCCATCATTCTAGCTTACGCCACGAAGATTCCTGTTAGGAGATCTAATAGATATTCATTCTAGCTTAATTCATGTAGAACAGAAGTGTTTGTCAGGCACGCGTTCATAAGGGGGAAGGATGATGAGCGTCACACATAATCATCACCTTCATCACATTCTTGGGTGCGAATGGATATCTTAGAAGCGAAATAAGAAGAATTGAATAGAAAACAGTAGTACTTTGCATTAATCTTTGAGGAACAACAGAGCTCCACACCTTAATCTATGGAGTGTAGAAACTCTACCGTATGAAAATACATAAGTGAAGGTCCAGGCATGGCCGAGATGGCCAGCCCCCTAAAACGTGATCAAAGGATCATAAGGTAATCCAAAGATGGTCAAAAAGACTAGTAAAAGGTCCTATTTATAATAAACTAGCTACTAGGGTTTACATGAGTAAGTAATTGATGCATAAATCCACTTCCTGGGCCCACTTGGTGTGTGTTTGGGCTGAGCTTGAGTGTTGCACGTGCAGAGGCCATTTGTGGAGTTGAACGCCAGTTTCTGTGCCAGTTTGGGCGTTCAACTCTGGTTTTGGATCCTTTTCTGGCGCTGGACGCCAGATTTGGGCAGAAGGCTGGCGTTGAACGCCAGTTTACGTCGTCAATTCTTGGCCAAAGTATGGACTATTATATATTGCTGGAAAGCCCTGGATGTCTACTTTCCAACTCAATTGGAAGCGCGCCATTTCGAGTTCTGTAGCTCCAGAAAATCCACTTTAAGTGCAGGGAGGTCAGAATCCAACAGCATCAGCAGTCCTTTTTCAACCTCTGAATCTGATTTCTGCTCAAGTCCCTCAATTTCAGCCAGAAAATACCTGAAATCACAGAAAAACACACAAACTTATAGTAAAGTCCAGAAATGTGAATTTAACATAAAAACTAAGGAAAACATCCCTAAAAGTAACTAGATCCTACTAAAAACACACTAAAAACAATGTCAAAAAGCGTATAAATTATCCGCTCATCACAACACCAAACTTAAATTGTTGCTTGTCCCCAAGCAACTGAAAATCAAATAGGATAAAAATAAGAGAATATACTATAAATTCCAAACTATCAATGAAACAGAGCTTCAATCAGATGAGCGGGACTTATAGCTTTTTGCCTCTTGAATAGTTTTGGCATCTCACTTTATCCATTGAGGTTCAGAATGATTGGCATCTATAGGAACTCAGAGTTCAGATAGTGTTATTGATTCTCCTAGTTCAGTATGATGATTCTTGAACACAGCTATTTTATGAGTCTTGGCCGTGGCCCTAAGCACTTTGTTTTCCAGTATTACTACCGGATACATAAATGCCACAGACACATAATTGGGTGAACCTTTTCAGATTGTGACTCAGCTTTGCTAAAGTCCCCAATTAGAGGTGTCCAGGGTTCTTAAGCACACTCTTCTTTTGCTTTGGACCTTGACTTTAACCGCTCAGTCTCAAGTTTTCACTTGACACCTACACGCCACAAGCACATGGTTAGGGACAGCTTGGTTTAGCCGCTTAGACCAGGATTTTATTCCTTTAGGCCCTCCTATCCACTGATGCTCAAAGCCTTGGGATCCTTTTTATTTGTCCTTGCCTTTTGGTTTTAAGGGTTATTGGCTTTTTCTGCTTGCTTTTTCTTTTTCTTTCCATTTTTTTTCTATTCTTTTTTTTTTCCGCCCCTTTTTTTTTCTGCAAGCTTTGCTCTTTGCTGCTTTTTCTTGCTTCAAGAATCATTTTTATGATTTTTCAGATTATCAAATAACATGTCTCCTAGTCATCATTCTTTCAAGAGCCAACATATTTAACATTCTTAAACAACAACTTCAAAAGACATATGCACTGTTCAAGCATACATTCAGAAAACAAGAAGCATTGTCACCACATCAATATAATTAAGCTAAGTTCAAGGATAAATTCGAAACTCATGTACTTCTTGTTCTTTTGAATTAAAACATTTTTCATTTAAGAGAGGTGATGGATTCATAGGACATTCATATCTTTAAGACAAAGTTACTAACTACTAATGATCATGTAATGAAGGCACAAACATAGATAAGCACATAACATAGAAAACAAAAAACAGAGAAAACAAGAACAAGGAATGAATCCACCTTAGTGATGGTGGCGTTTCCTTCTTGAGGAACCAATGATGTCCTTGAGCTCTTCTATGTCTCTTCCTTGTCTTTGTTGCTCCTCCCTCATTGCCTTTTGATCTTCTCTTATTTCATGCAGCATGATGGAGTGCTCTTGATGTTCCACCCTTAGTTGTTCCATATTGGAACTCAATTCTCCTAGGGAGGTGTTGATTTGCTCCCAATAGTTTTGTGGAGGAAAGTGCATTTGAGGCATCTCAGGGATCTCATGGAAATGAGCTTCTTGCGCCTCTTGAGCTCCATGACTGGGCTCTCTTGCTTGCTCCATCTTTTTCTTAGTGATGGGCTTGTCCTCTTTGATGAGGATATCTCCCTCTATGTCAATCCCAGCTGAATTGCATAGGTGGCAAATGAGGTGAGGGAAGGCTAACCTTGCCATAGTGGAGGACTTGTCAGCCACCTTGTAGAGTTCTTGAGGTATAATCTCATGAACTTCCACCTCTTCTCCAATCATGATGCTATGGATCATGATGGCCCGGTCTATAGTAACTTCAGACCGGTTGCTAGTGGGAATGATTGAGCATTGAATAAACTCCAACCATCCTCTAGCTATAGGCTTGAGGTCCAATCTTCTTAGTTGAACCGGCTTGCCTTTGGAGTCAATCTTCCATTGAGCTCCTTCTACACATATGTCCATAAGGACTTGGTCCAACCTTGATCAAAGTTGACTCTCCTTGTGTAGGGGCATGCGTTCTCTTCCATGTATGGCAAGTTGAACACCAACCTCACATTCTCCGGACTAAAATCTAAGTATTTCCCCTGAACCATTGTAACATAGTTCTTTGGATCCGGGTTCTTACTTTGATCATGGTTCTTGGTGATCCATGCATTGGCATAGAACTCTTGAACCATTAGGATGCCGACTTGTTGGATGGGATTTGTTAGAACTTCCCAACCTCTTCTTTGAATTTCATGTCGGATCTCCGGATACTCATTTCTTTTGAGTTTAAAAGGGACCTCAGGGATCACCTTTTTCTTGGCCACAACATCATAGAAGTGGTCTTGATGGGCTTTGGAGATGAACCTTTCCATCTCCCATGACTCGGATGTGGAAGCTTTTATCTTCCCTTTCCCTCTTCTAGAGGATTTTCCGGTCTTAGATGCCATCAATGGTAATGGAAAAACAAAAAAGCTATGCTTTTACCACACCAAACTTAGAATATTGCTCGCCCTCGAGCAATAAACAAAAGAATAGAAGAAGAAGAAGAAGAAGAAATATGGAGAGGGAGAGGGAGATGTGGTTTCGGCCAAGGAGAGTGTAGAGGGGTGTGTTGTGTGAATTTGATGAAGAATGGAGGTCTTTATATAGGGAAGGGAGGGGGGTTAAGGTTCGGCCATATGGGTGGGTTTGGGTGGGAAATTAGTTTTGAATTTTGAAGGTAGGTGGGTTTATGAGGTAGGTTTATGGGAAGAGGAGATGGATGTGAGTGGTGAAGGTTTAGTGGGGAAGAGAGATTGAGGTGATTGGTGAGGGGTTTTTAGGGAAGAGTGTTTATGGGTTGTGTGAAAGAGAGTGGTGAGAAGAGTGAGTGGAGGTAGGTGGGGATCCTGTGGGGTCCACAGATCCTGAGATGATCCTGTGGGGTCCACAGATCCTGAGTGATCCTGTGGGTCCACAGATCCTGAGGTGTCAAGGATTTACATCCCTGCACCCATTAGGCATGTAAAAATGCCTTTGTACCCAACTCTGGGCGTTCAGCGCCAGGTTGGTGGCCATTTTGGGCGTTCAACGCCCATTTGTGTGCCATTTCTGGCGTTGAACGCCAGAACCATGCCTGTTCTGGCGTTCAGCGCCCAGAAGCTACCCATTTTGGGCGTTAGCGCCAGAACCATGCTCTGTTCTGGCGCTGAACGCCAGACAGATGCTCCTCCAGGGTGTGATTTTTCTTCTGCTGTTTTTGATTTCGTTTCAATTTTTATATTTATTTTGTGACTCCACATGATCATTAACCTAAGAAAATATGAAAAACAAAAAATAAAAGTTAGATAAACATTGGGTTGCCTCCCAACAAGCGCTTCTTTAATGTCAATAGCTTGACAGTGGGCTCTCATGGAGCCTCACAGATGTGCAGAGCTTTGTTGAGACTCTCCAACACCAAACTTAGAGTTTGACTGTGGGGGCTCTAGTTGATTCTGCTTGGAGAGAAGCTTTTCTGCTTCCTCTCATGGTTGCAGAGGGAGATCCTTGAGTCTTAAAACAAGGGAGTCTCATTCCATTGAAGGACTATTTCACCTCTGTCAACATCAATCACAGCTCTTGCTGTGGCCAGGAAAGGTCTTCCTACGATGATGGATTCATCCTCTTCTTTCCAGTATCAGGACTATGAAATCAGTAGGTATGTAAAGGCCCTCAACCTTTACTAATACATCTTCTACTTGTCCATAAGCCTGTTTCTTGAGTGTTGCCATCTCTAGTGAGATTTTAGCAGCTGCACCCCATAGATTCCCAGTTTCTCTATTACAGAGAGGGCATGAGGTTTATCCTGAACCAAGGTCACACAGAGCCTTAAAGATCATGGTGCCTATGGTCAGGGTATTATGAACTTTCCAGGATCCTGTCTCTTCTGAGGCAATGTCAGTTGATCCAATCACTTAGTTCATTGATGAACAAGGGAGGTTCAACTTCCCAAGCATCAATGCCAAACAATTTGGCATTCAGCTTCATGATTGCACCAAGAAACTTGGCAGTTTGCTCTTCAGTAACATCCTCATTCTCTTCAGAAGAGGAATACTCATCAGAGCTCATGAAGGGCATAAGGAGGTTCAATGGAATCTCTATGGTCTCTAGATGACCTCAGAGTCCTTTGGTTCCTCAGAGGGA